>NC_054705.1:30492873-30792873 GCF_016097555.1 Gigantopelta aegis | reverse complement strand
AGCAGCAAGGGATCTTTTATATGCACCATCCCACAGACAGGATAGTACATACCACAGCCTTTGTTACACCAGTTGTGGAGCACTGGTTGGAACGAGAAATATCCCAATGGGTCCACCAATGGGGATTGATCCCGGACTGACCATGCATCAAGCGAACACATTACCACTGGGCTATGTCCCCGCCCGATTATGTATACATGTGTGTGTCAGTAGTGATGCTAATGCAAAGTAAATTTTAATGTCTTGATAGGGATGTACATGTTTACGGCCACTACTCCCCACTAACAAAACAAAACCTTCCTGTTAGTGTTATGAATAGATAGCTGAGGTATATACCCAGGACAGCATGCTTGAACTTTAATTTGTGGTAATCATGAAATTCTACTAAATGTACGATAAATACAAATATCAACATGCTAATTCTTGTGTTACACAACACACACAGAATAAGTTATCATGAAATTCTAATAAATGTAGATTAAATACAAATATTACCATGGAAATTCTTGTGTTACACAACACGCAGAGAATAAGTTATCATGAAATTCTAATAAATGTAGATTATACAAATATCAACATGGTAATTTTTTAATTATTTTTAAATTATTATTCACAGATACCCTGTTTACAATTAACTGCCCCAAGCCAGGTGAAAAAAAGAGACAGCTGGACTACATGGCCCAGTAATGATGTTTTTCTAAAACTAACAACAATCAACATGGTAATTCTTATGTTACAAAACACACAGAGAATAATAAGTTGCCATGAAATTCTACTAAATATACACTATACAAATATCAACATGTTAATACTTGTGTTATACAACACACCAGCGGTATATATAAGCAGTATGTGTTTGATGATAAATGGTGGCGATTAAAGACTGATCTAGGATAGGAAAGACAGTGACACCTGGTGTCTGCTCCTGTCTAATGCAGTCGGCCCAGCTGTAGGTTATATCAACATGGTGTAATACTTGGGTTACATCACACACACAGTAAACCTGTCTGCTCCAGCATAGCCGGCCCGACATTCCTTCATCGTGTCCAACATCAGGTGATCTTCACAGCTACTAAGCTACAGCAAGAGGATGTGGACCAGTGGTAAAGTGATTCGCCTGATGTGTGGTCGGTCTGGGATCGATCCCAGTTGGTCGGCCCATTGGGATGTGAGAGCTTTTATGTTTCGTCTTTAAAAAACCCCCAAAACATGATGTTCAATACTGTTGACCACACATGGTTCATTTGCATGTTTTCACGGTTTCAACTTTATGATGTGTGCCTTATATTATAACAGTCTTTTCAACTCACCATACTAGCACAACAACAATGCTATACGCGACCCTGAGTCATAACCTCCACTGCAGAATTACCTCCCCTTGCTGGATGTATACCTACACCGGCGCATTGGCAGACCATGAATCGACAACAAGGATATATGGTCTGCCCATGCCCGGGTGAAGGTATACATCTGGCAAGGGGAGATAATTCTGCAGTGTAGGTTATGACTTAGGGTCGTATAGCATTGTTGTTGTACTAGTACTAGGTAAGTATGTATAATAATGAAAATTAGAAACAAATTTTCTAAGTTATTACCAGTTTAGATTTGTCAACATGAATGCAATTTTTGGCAGTTCCAGGGATTGCAAACAACAATTGTAACTTCAGGGGCCCTTGAGCGGCCCCTGGACCCCGGCCGCAGTAAGCTTTTTTTGTTCCAGCCCCACTCACATCCCTGAAAAAAACCTGCCATTGAAAAAAAACCTGAATATAGTCCCAAGGCAAAAAAGTGCCGTGAAGAATTAAAAACTGTCAGGGCAGGTGCAGGGGTTGGGTCCAACAGACCATAAGTGCGTGTCCCTACTATAGTCCTTCCCACAGGGAACGCATTTTTTTCATACTATGAAATTTACTACAAGTTATTTTTTTTATGAGGCATAAATAAAATGTGTTGAATGCGTTATTAAATAAAACATTTCCTTCTTTCCTTATTTATGAGGTAATTGTTTTCTTTATTGCACTTTTCTTATAAATGTCAAACCAACCTTAAATTATTTACAAGAAACATTTTTTGTAGGACGATGGAACAGACTATAGATGGGTTTGAAATGTTTTAAAATGGGAAATTGAAATTCATGAGCTTTGACATATTTTAAACAGCAGTTTTCCTACTGTAGTCTTGATAAAAATTATAAGAATGTAGCCATTAATTTTCCAGATTTAAGGGTACATACATACCCTCTGGTGAAAACTATTTTTCTGTCCAATTTAAAAAACAAATGGCTAGGAAATAAATAACGTGTAGTAAATTCCATAGCATGAAAAAAGGCATTCCCTGTGGTATGGACAATAGATGACTTTATTAAACAAATTTATAGATAAATTCTAAAGAATTATATATGCATAAAGTTTGTTGGACTTTGTGACTAAAACCATTTATTTAAGCACAGAAATAAAATATTTGTAATCTAATTTTTGACTAGGTTGTCGCCACTCTGTTCTCTCAATTTGTCTGAATCATAATTTATCATAACCGACACTCGGTCTTATTTACCACAACACATTGACAATAAAATATTCCTCCCACAAGTCACATGCTGGGTAACTGTTTATGAATTCAAATCATGTAATTTTGCACATCTGGGACCAATTTCACAAAATATCTTAAACCTAATTTTGCATGCAAATGTTAATCTATGCCTAAATCACAATTCATATTATACTACTAACGGTACAACTAATATCGTTTGAAGTACACATTTCATTTCATTTTGTCACAATGCTTTATCTTCGGTACTGATGTAATTTTCTGCATGACATACAAGCTAAACACATTTAAATGTATGACAGATATACATGTAGCTGCCAGTCACAAATGTAAACGTAAAGACATTTTGTGAAAAAGGCTCCAGTACTATAATATTTACTAAGTGACAAATGAGATGCGAAATGCAAAAATAATTAGAAAATGTGTTGTTTTCGGCTATGATGAAGATAATTGAAATTCTGCAGTTTTTGTGATTTCAAGTTAACAGACGTTTTTAAAAAAGATACTTCTGTTTTATATTCCTTCATATCTGAGAACATATCCAGAACTGCTGACATTTTACAGGGTGTGGGGGAGGGGAGGGTACATTTTGCTTGAATGTCTTTATACTAATACAGAGATTGTTCAATTTGTGCTATCCAAAACATATTTTTGTCAATGTACATATTATATGCAGTGTGTTTTCTGTGAAACGTTAATCACTCACCTGGAGCTTATGAAGGAAGGAAGTGTTTTCTTTAACAACGCACTCAACACATTTTATTTATGGTTATATGATGTCAGACATTTGGTAAAGGACCACACAGATATTGAGAGAAGAAACCCGCTGTCGCCACTTCAAGTGCTACTCTTTTTGATTATCAGCAAGGGATCTTTTATATGCACCATCCCATAGACAGGATAGCACATACCACGGCCTTTGATGTACCAGTCGTGGTGCACTGGTTGGAGCGAGAAATAGCCTAATGGGCCTACTGACAGGGATCGATCCCAAACCGACCACACATCAAGCGAGCGCTTTACCACTGGGCTACGTCTCGCCGCTGGAGCTTATGAAGTGAGCTGATGAAGTGAGCTGATGAAGTGAACGTTTTATAACTTGCCTGATATTTTTAACCATAAATAATTGATTTTAATTAATACAATGTTTGATAATTTACAGGGTATTTGTATTCACTCAGTGTCTGTTGTTGTTCAGTAGATTAAATACAAGATGTCTGGGCTTGAACTAATTTTATTCAGTAACTAGTACCTGAAATTCACAGCTTCTTGCTACACACACTTACAGATGACAATATACATAAAATAGTGTAGGAAGCGTATTAAATCCCGCCCCAAAGTTGCCATAAACTTATTTATGACGCTTGTGTTTTTAGGGGCGTGATGTAGCCCAGTGGTAAGGCACTCACGTGATGCGCGGTTGGTTTAGGATCTATGCCCGTAGGTGTCATTAAAACATATGGGGCGTGATGTAGTCCAGTGGTAAGGCACTCACGTGATGCGTGGTTGGTTTAGGATCTATGCCCGTAGGTGTCATTAAAACATATGGGGCGTGATGTAGTCCAGTGGTAAGGCACTCACGTGATGCGTGGTTGGTTTAGGATCTATGCCCGTAGGTGTCATTAAAACATATGGGGCGTGATGTAGCCCAGTGGTAAGGCACTCACGTGATGCGCGGTTGGTTTAGGATCTATGCCCGTAGGTGTCATTAAAACATATGGGGCGTGATGTAGTCCAGTGGTAAGGCACTCACGTGATGCGTGGTTGGTTTAGGATCTATGCCCGTAGGTGTCATTAAAACATATGGGGCGTGATGTAGTCCAGTGGTAAGGCACTCACGTGATGCGTGGTTGGTTTAGGATCTATGCCCGTAGGTGTCATTAAAACATATGGGGCATGATGTAGTCCAGTGGTAAGGCACTCATTTGAT
This sequence comes from Gigantopelta aegis, assembly GCF_016097555.1. NCBI lineage: Eukaryota > Metazoa > Mollusca > Gastropoda > Neomphalida > Peltospiridae > Gigantopelta > Gigantopelta aegis. The sequence goes on along the minus strand of NC_054705.1, from coordinate 30,788,396 downwards.
GCATGGTTGGTTTAGGATCTATGCCCGTAGGTGTCATTAAAACATATAGGGCGTGATGTAGTCCAGTGGTAAGGCACTCACGTGATACGTGGTTGGTTTAGGATCTGTGCCCGTAGGTGTCATGAAAACATATGGGGCGGGACATAGCCCAGTGGTAAAATACTCGCTTGATATGCCGTTGGTAGGCCCATTGGCCTATTTTCTCATTCCAGCCAGTGCACCATGACTGGTATATCGAAGGCTGTGGTATGTGCTGTCCTGTCTGTGGGATGGTACATATAAAAGATCCCTTGCTACTAATGGAAAAATATAGCGGCTTTCTTCTAAGATGTCAGTATTACCAAATAACATCCAATAGCCGAGGATAAATAAATCAATTTGCTCTCGTGGCGTTGTTAAACAAAAAAACAAAGTTTAATCATGAAACTTTTAACACTAGGGCTTTACATCTCACTCATTTTGGCACAACGTCGATTTTTGTCTTTTCTGAGCCCAGGAAAGTTGTTATAGTTCAGCACCGTCATTAACAGCTGCTGTAGAGTTGTCAATATTCACAAATGTATTTCAAGTTATTTTAATGTAATTAAAACCGGTCTCGGTGGCATCGTGGTTAGGCCATCGGTCAACAGGCTGGTAGGTACTGGGTTCGGATCCCAGTCGAGCCATGGGATTTTTAATCCAGATACCGACTCCAAACCCTGAGTGAGTGCTCCGCAAGGCTCAATGGGTAGGTGTAAACCACTTGCACCGAGTGTTGAGTGCGTTGTTAAATAAAACATTTCTTTCTTTCTTTAATGTAATTAAACTTAACATTTCAGTGTTTTTTAGCTGAAATATTTTGAGTTCAGCATGTTTGTACTTAATTTAGGCAAATGTATTTTAGGCACAACATTTATTGCCTTGACTAAATTGACTAAAACCTTGACTGCAATTGGACACTTTTTGTTTTGTGATTAAAAGGAAGGAAGGAAGGAAATGTGTTATTTAATGATGTACTCAACACATTTTATTTACAGTTATATGGTGTCGGACATATGGTTAAAGACCACACAGATATTGAGAAAGGAAACCTGCTGTCGCCACTTCATGGCCTACTCTTTTTAGTTACCAGCAAGGGATCTTTTATATGCACCATCCCACAGACAGGATAGTATATACCACAGCCTTTTATGTACCAGTTGTGGTGCACTGGCTGGAGGGAAAAATATCCCAATGGGCCCACCGATCCCAGACCGACCGTGCATCGAGCGAGCGCTTTACCACTGGGCTACATCCCGCCCCTGTATGATTAGAAATGCAAATGACTGTTTCATCGAAACATGGTGGATATATCAGAAGATAATTGCCTGCTGAACCGTGGCCTTCATTAATAAAACATAAGATAGCATGTCTGCCACAATCCAGTCATCCGAGCGTGGTATGTCATTACAGCAGATGTTTTTAAAACAGGCTTTTCCGTCCCTTTAATAACAGCCTGCCCTGCCCGGTGCATCTTATTCACCCATTAGTGTCCTATTTTCCATAAGCAAATATTAATAATAAACAATAAGCCACATAACAGCCTCTTGCAGGTGCCTTGGTTACACAGTGTGGTGACACAAGTACTAATTTACGAGAGCAAAACTAACAATATTCAGCTTTTTATCACATGCCCAGACTGCTTGGCATTTTTCACTGTCTGAGTTAGTTTGGGATTGGTCTTACAGAGAGTAGTGTAATATGCAGTCACTGACAACATAGTATTTCTGCATTTTTCACTGAGTTAGTTTGGGATCGGTCTTACAGAAAGTAGTTTAATAATGCAGCACTGACAACACAGTATTACTGTATTTCTGCATTTTTCACTGTCTGAGTTAGTTTACAGGGCTTCTAGATTATGGTAGCCCCACTCCCCTGACTAACTACTATTGCCATGCCCGGCAGCTAGTGAAAAAAATAGACAAATGTTGCAGTTACGTCTATTTTGTAAAGATGAATAGCCTGCCCCCACCCCAAACCCCCAATGTTAGTGTTTTAAGCTCTATCTCCCTATTGAGGTGACACATTATTACTATTATTCAGTAAAATTGTATTAACATAAATAAAGTAGGGCTATTGAATTTTTAATCATGGCTGGTAAAATAAATTAATCACTGATCCCATGGCTAGTGGATTTTATAATAATTCTAGAAATCTTGGTTTGGGATCGGTCTTGCAGAAAGTAGTATAATACTTTAATATTTACCGTATATCTTCACCTATAAGTCGAATTTTTTTTACCTAAAAATTATTTGATAACTTGGGGGTTCGACTTATAAGAGGGTAAAAATATTACCGTTTTGGGGATTATTTTACAAGTTTTATTGTTGAAGTATGCCCTGTATTTATACTCAAATATGTTAATTTGACGCATTTTTTTTTTTTTTATAACCTTTTTTTTGGGCATTAGAACGGTTTTGGTTATGCAAAAAGGCGTGCGATCTTACTCACATGCCAAGAGAACAGTCCACTTAGTTAAAATAACAGTCATCACTAATAGCAAAAATGTCAACAAAAATGTAAACAATACTAACTACCTGTTGCCTGAGTTTATTTTTAAATCTGGTCACTGGCATTAATGGTTGTTCAAACAATGTTTTGTCGGTGATTATCTTCATGAATATTACTGAGCTTTCCCTTAAAACAGCTTAGACTGATATCTGCAGTTCACTAGAGCAATAGGGACATACCTAAAAACCAGTGTACTTTCCAGAGTTATCCTCCTTACATGTATTAATATGGCGACAAAACATGTGATTAACTGATACTTTCAGTTTTATTGTAGTGATCTGTTGTCAGTGTTTATAAATAAAGTTGTTGTCTGTGCACAAAACCATGCTGTACAGTGCCATACGGTAACAGCCAAACAGCTTTCACTATCTACTAAGGGAATATTCATTTTGATGCTATGTTACTTGTTTGCAATATACAAAACGTGAAAACCGAAGTTTGTAAAATAATTTTCTTTTGTTCAAATATTGTACATTATTGTTCTCATGTGCTGAAAATAAGAAATACTTCAATATTTATAAGTTGTTTTTCATGGGTCGACTTATAAACGGGTCAATAAAAAAATACGTTTTCAGGGCTTGAAATTAGGGACTCGACTTATAGCCGAGATCGACTTACAGGCGAAGATATACGGTAACACCGACAACACAGTGTTACTTATTTCTGCATTTTTCACTGTCTGCATTAGTTTGGGATTGGTCTTCCAGAAAGTAGTATGATATGCAACACCAACAACAACACAGTTGCTCGGTGGCATCGTGGTTAAGTCATCAGACATAAGGCTTGTAGGTACAGGGTTCGCAGCCTGGTACTGGCTCTCACTTTGGGTGGGTAGGTGTAAGGCCATTACACCTTCTTCTCTCTCACTAATCTCTAACAATTAACAATTAACAACTAACCCACTGTCCTGGACAGATAGTTGAGGTGTGTGCCCATATTAGCGTGCTTAAACCTTAATTGGATATAAGCACAAAAATAAGTTGAAATGAAATGTTGGGCCTACTAGGGAACATGTAATAGTACTCTCAGTTTGCTTGTTTTTTAATTTAATTACATTAATTATAATGAAATGAAATGTATACTGTATTACTGCATTTTTCATCAAGGGAGTTAGGGATTGGTCTAACAGGAAGTAGTATAATATGTACGGCCGACAACACAATATTACCATAATATTTCTGCTGTAATTACAGCCCAGGTTAAAATTTCTGTCTTCCACGACCACATATGATGAAGTCCTATAGTATTAATATTACATCAGTGTTGCATTTCATAAACGCAACAGGCCGTTAATTCTTTAAAACGTTTTTTTTCTTCAATAAAGCAATTTTCTTTCCAACTGTGAAAGTACATTAGACATGAGAAACTGAATGAATCTAGTGAAGAATGAAATACTTGTGAAACTAACTTTGCTTTTCATTGTCGATGTGGCTTACACAGACTGTCATTCATCAAAGTTCAAACTCCTCATGTGTGACACTTAAAAAGTTTCCTGTGATTATTTCGAATTACTCATGAAGCGAAACAGTTTCATTCATGGAAATGAGGACAGACAGATTTCCCGCTGTTGTTTCCTAGCTTGATATTGCTATATTGATATTGTGTTGCAGAAAGACAGCTTGAATGCAAAAATAAATCCAGATTAAAATTACCGTATATATTTATCAATAAGTCAAGGTGTTTGTTTTTTGCCCATCAAAATGTTATAATTTTATGCTTGAGAACCAAACGTACATAGGGTTGTAGAAGTGTGAATCATTGGATTATTGCCTATTTCAAACTTGTGCAATACATGTATCAAATGTATTGGTTTGTGCTTTCCAATCTTGAACTTCCGAGATAAGAAAATTTGTTTTCTAGATAAAAAAAAAAAAAAATTTGCAGTGCCTCAGGATATTGAGATAACTGTATTATATAGCTTTACTTTGAAGATAAGAAAATTAGTTTTTTAGATAGGTTTTTTTTTGCATTGCAATAGCTTTATCATGTAATGTTAAAGATCAAGTTTAACTTTCATGGTGATTTCAGGACTTCTAGATTATGGTAGCCCCACTCCCATGGCTAGTGATATTCAGTGTTGAGCTAGTAAATAACTACTATTGCCATGCCAGACAGGGCTTCTAGATTATGGTAGCCCCACTCCCATGGCTAGTGATATTCAGTGTTGAGCTAGTAAATAACTACTATTGCCATGCCAGACAGGGCTTCTAGATTATGGTAGCCCCACTCCCATGGCTAGTGATATTCAGTGTTGAGCTAGTAAATAACTACTATTGCCATGCCAGACAGGGCTTCTAGATTATGGTAGCCCCACTCCCATGGCTAGTGATATTCAGTGTTGAGCTAGTAAATAACTACTATTGCCATGCCAGACAGGGCTTCTAGATTATGGTAGCCCCACTCCCATGGCTAGTGATATTCAGTGTTGAGCTAGTAAATAACTACTATTGCCATGCCAGACAGGGCTTCTAGATTATGGTAGCCCCACTCCCATGGCTAGTGATATTCAGTGTTGAGCTAGTAAATAACTACTATTACCATGCCAGACAGGGCTTCTAGATTATGGTAGCCCCACTCCCATGGCTAGTGATATTCAGTGTTGGGCTAGTAAATAACTACTATTGCCATGCCCAACTGCTAGTGAAAATTATTTTGTCAAATGTTTCAATAAAGTCTATTTTTTAAATATGAATATCCTGTCCTCACCTCAACCCCTCAATGTTAATGTTTTAAAGCTCTATCTCCCTCTTTAGGTGACATATCTGATTATTACTATTATTTAGTAAAATTATATTAACTTAAAGAAAAGTAGGGCTAGTGAATTTTTAATCATGGCTAGTAAAATTTTAAAAATCACTGATCCCATTGCTAGTGAATTTGATAAAAATTCTAAAAGTCCTGTGATTTACTTATTTTTTGCAGAGTTATGGCCCTTGAACTTAGGAAGTATGAACATTTGATTTCCAGAATATTTTTGCATTGCTTGAAGATATTGAGCAGAAAATTTGTATATATCTTCAGCATGTTGTATTACAAATATACATGTAGTGTGACTTTCATGGCGATTTAGCTATTTGAAGATATTATACCGAGATGAAATTTTGTAGGAGGTTTAACTATTTGAAGATATTATACCGAGATGAAATTTTGTAGAAGATTTAACTATTTGAAGATATTATACCGAGATGAAATTTTTTAGCAGATTTAACTATTTGAAGATATTATACCGAGATGAAATTTTGTAGGAGGTTTAACTATTTGAAGATATTATACCGAGATGAAATTTTGTAGGAGGTTTAACTATTTGAAGATATTATATTGAGATGAAATTTTGTAGGAGGTTTAACTATTTGAAGATATTATATTGAGATGAAATTTTGTAGAAGATTTAACTATTTGAAGATATTATACCGAGATGAAATTTTGTAGAAGATTTAACTATTTGAAGATATACCGAGATGAAATTTTGTAGAAGATTTAACTATTTGAAGATATTATACCGAGATGAAATGTTTTAGAAGATTTAACTATTTGAAGATATTATACCGAGATGAAATTTTGTAGGAGGTTTAACTATTTGAAGATATTATATTGAGATGAAATTTTGTAGGAGGTTTAACTATTTGAAGATATTATATTGAGATGAAATTTTGTAGAAGATTTAACTATTTGAAGATATTATACCGAGATGAAATTTTGTAGAAGATTTAACTATTTGAAGATATACCGAGATGAAATTTTGTAGAAGATTTAACTATTTGAAGATATTATACCGAGATGAAATGTTTTAGAAGATTTAACTATTTGAAGATATTATACCGAGATGAAATTTTGTAGGAGGTTTAACTATTTGAAGATATTATACCGAGATGAAATTTTGTAGAAGATTTAACTATTTGAAGATATTATACTGAGATGAAATTTTGTAGAAGATTTAACTATTTGAAGATATTATACCGAGATGAAATTTTGTAGGAGGTTTAACTATTTGAAGATATTATATTGAGATGAAATTTTGTGTATATCTTTATTTAGATTTACTTTAACTTTTATAGCGATTTACCTATTTTTCACATTTTTTATGGACCTTGAACTTTAGGAAATACATACATTTTTGCACTTAGTAGGGGACATGTATGACTTTATCAGTACTCTCAAAATGCTTGTTTCTGCTTATTAATAAAATTTGCTGTCTTTGGCACACACCTTAGCTGTCCAAATCAGAGGAATTTTATTTATATATCTAATTTTAAATGTATCCAAGAATATCATTACATTAATTTATATTATTTTTCTGTTTTCAACGCCAAATATATTTACTGTCCTTTAATTAATTTTTTAACACCAAGGATTTGAAATGTTTCTTCAAGACACTTACGTTAATTGTACACGTAAGTGTTCTTTGATGAGCCTCTCGCGGTGTGTTGAAATACCTGAGCGGTAAATCCCAGCTATTAATCAGTGTCCCCAGTGTTCCGCTTTAGTGTGCGTCAATGTGTCGTCGTAGTCAGTGTCATTAATCACTGCCGGGTACCTGCACCCAGGCCTCTGTCTTAATGGCCCCGGTAATCCCTGTGACAGCAATATTTATGACAAGTGACTACATAATTAAAAATTACCTCCAATGTTCTTCGAAAAGTAGATACATATAAATACATGTAACTAGAACTCTGGGGTCACATTTCTTTCTTTTGCTAATAAAAACTATGTTACTTCGTCCTTGGCATGGGTTGTTTAATTGTAAACCAGTGAAGGGATGGAATAATAATTATGAAAAAAAAAAAAAAAAGTCTATATACTTCATAAGTTATACTAGTATAATTATGATCTAACAAAGGCATAAAATTTGTTAATAGTTTATTATTTGGATGTGTTTCCTTTTCAAACAAGTGCCATATTACTTGTATATGAAAAGCTGTGGTATGTGCTGTCCTGCCTGTTGGAAAGTGTATATAAAAGATTCATTGCTACTAAGTGTGTGTATGGTATCTGTGTGTATGTGTGGTATCTGTGTGTGTATGTGTGGTATCTGTGTATGTGTGTGTGGTATCTGTATGTGTGTGTATGGTATCTGTGTATATGCCAGATTACCACAGGTATTGTACATTGTTAATACACTGAATGTCTATTATTCATTTGCAAATAAATTTCACAAACATACTTTAATAACTGTTCCAGCTTAACCACTGAGTGAGCCATATCTAGATTAAACATCTTGGTAGATACGTACGGCACCTCTAGAGCACATTGATTTATTAATCATCAGCTATTGAATGTCAAACATTTGGTAATTTTGGCACAATAGTTTTAGAGAGGAAACCGGCTACATTTTTCCGTTAGTAGCAAGGGATCTTTTATATGTACCATCCCACAGACAGGAAAAAAAGAAATGTTTTATTTAACGACGCACTCAACACATTTTATTTACAGTTGTATGGCGTCAGACATATGGTTAAGGACCACACAGTGTAAGTGGTTTACACCTACCCATTGAGCCTTGCGGAGCACTCACTCAGGGTTTGGAGTGGGTATCTGGAGTTAAAAATCCCATGCCTCGACTGGGATCCGAACCCAGTACCTACCAGCCTGTAGACCGATGGCCTGTCCACGACGCCACCGAGGCCGGTCCCACAGACAGGATAACATATACCATTGATGGCTTGAGTAAGAATGAAAAATGGCTCATGTGGGGCCACCGACGGGGTTTGTTCCTGGACCCACCTTGCATCAGGTGGATGCATTACCACTGGGCTACATCCCACCCCCTTGTTGTTGTTCTGTTAATGTGCTTGTTAGGGGTGGGATTTAGCTCAGTCGGTTGAGTGCTCGCTTGAGGTGTTTGTATCGCAGGATCAAACCACCTCGGTGGATACATTCAGCTGATTGGGAGGTTTTCTCATTGCAACCAGTGCACCACAACTGGTCAAAGGCCGTGGTATGTGCTTTCCTGTCGGTGAGAAAGTGCATATAAAAGATCTATTGCGGCATTAGGAAAAGTGTAACGGATTTCCTCTGTATAAGATAAGATAAAACTTTATTGCATATGGACGTTCCACATACGGAACAGGATGCAAAACATATGCACAGACAAGACACAAACAAACACCATACTATTCTAATGACTAAACAAGGACTAATTATGGGCAATACATGTATACGAGTCGAAATTACCAAATGTTTGACTTCCAGTATCCAATGATTAATTAATTACTGTGCTCTAGTGGTGTCGTTAAAACTAATTGTTGATTGATTCTCAGATTGCTTTACCTCCATTAGTGGCTTCTCTTTGTGCATGATAAATTGGTCACCTTGCTTGCACCTGGTGGCGTACATGAGCAGTGACCTAATCCGCTTTGTCTGGGTCATACAACACTAACAGGTCAAAAATGAAGGCTTGCTTTCGTTTACCTTTCATGAAATCTCAGAAAGTTATTTTGTGCAAATTGTTCCAGATGTGGAATGTCTACGGGCAATAAAGTTTATCTTATCTTAGAAATGTATATAATTATATTATATATATCTATATATGTTATCTTATCTTACCTTTTATGACCAATTTAGAAAATGGGGAAAATGTTACGGTAGCTCTTCTTAGTAATGTACACCATCAGTAAATAATAAAAAGTTACCATCCCCCCCAAAAAAAAAGAAGGAAAGAGAATGTATAAATCCCCAACACCCCCCAACCCCAACACCCCCCCACTCCCAACCCCCAAAAACAAAACCCCCAATCTACAACCAACATCCTACTCAAAGGGTTTTTATCTGATGTTAGCTTATTTGTAGTAGTAGTAAGTTGGATTTCATCTGGTTTAGGGTTTTAGCTTTCCCAGACCATTTCAGCATTTATTTTATGTGGATATGGAATCCATGTCAACATGTCAAGTCTTGTTACAACATTGTCTTGTTTTCTTCACTAATGGATCCAGTTAACATGCTGCATGCAAATAATCAATACAGACCAATTTACTTCAGTAAGTAGAAAGAATTGTCACTTAAGTTTTAATGAGGATGCTTGCAGCATAGTTCAGATGTTGAATTTTTTTTTTAATATGGGGGGGGGGGGGGGGGGGGGGGGGGCAGGGCAGGGGGGTATAAGTGTTGCTTTCAGTTTAAGAACAAAAATTATGACACCAATGCAAGCTGGAGGGGCACCAAAGCACCGTACTTTCTATCAAGTTTTCTCAAACAAACATTATTTTACCCTTTGCAATGTTTCTGCCAGAAAGAAATTTTTGGGTATGGCGCTATGGAATTGAATGCAACCACAGTCAACAGGGAGTATGGTGGGCTTCCCCCAGAAAGAAAATGTGTTACGTTGAGGATTAAGGTTAAGAAAATCATACAGTAATGAAAAGAGTAATTAATTTTGTCAAAAGGTTAACTTAAGAAAATTATCTGCAAAAACATTTGGGTATGGTGCCATACTTGTTTTACCCTCTGACAGAAACCCTGGTTTGGGAAGGGCATGGTGGCAAACTGGTTTGAGCATCACAGCATTTTTTTTTTTTCCATTGACAACATTTGAAGTTTGGGCACAATGACAAGTAAAGAGGGCAACCATGCCGAAAGTGCCGTAGTAAACAGAATGCAGGTATCTTGCTGTTTGTAGCCATATGTACTGAAACAGTGTTGTACAGTATGTGTATCACACCATCAATATGTTATTGACTACGTGGAAGTGTGGCAGTAGGTGTATGTGTGGCACTGTTTGTAGTCATATGTACTGAAACAGTGTTGTACAGTATGTGTATCACACCATCAATATGTTATTGACTACGTGGAAGTGTGGCAGTAGGTGTAAGTGTGGCACTGTTTGTAGCCATATGTACTGAAACAGTGTTGTACAGTATGTGTATCACACCATCAATATGTTATTGACTACGTGGAAGTGTGGCAGTAGGTGTATGTGTGGCACTGTTTGTAGCCATATGTACTGAAACAGTGTTGTACAGTATGTGTATCACACCATCAATATGTTATTGACTACGTGGAAGTGTGGCAGTAGGTGTATGTGTGGCACTGTTTGTAGTCATATGTACTGAAACAGTGTTGTACAGTATGTGTATCACACCATCAATATGTTATTGACTACATGGAAGTGTGGCAGTAGGTGTAAGTGTGGCACTGTTTGTAGCCATATGTACTGAAACAGTGTTGTACAGTATGTGTATCACACCATCAATATGTTATTGACTACATGTATGTGTGGCACTGCTTGTATCCATATGTACTGAAACAGTGTTATACAGTATGTGTATCACGCCATCAATATGTTATTGACTACGTGGAAGTGTGGCAGTAGGTGTATGTGTGGCACTGTTTGTAGTCATATGTACTGAAACAGTGTTGTACAGTATGTGTATCACACCATCAATATGTTATTGACTACATGTATGTGTGGCACTGCTTGTATCCATATGTACTGAAACAGTGTTATACAGTATGTGTATCACGCCATCAGTATGTTATTGACTATGTGGAAGTGTGGCACTGCTTGTACAAGTTGTAGCCATATGTACTAAAACAGTGTTGTACAGTATGTGTATCACACCATCAATATGTTATTGACTATGTGGAAGTGTGGCACTGCTTGTACAAGTTGTAGCCATATGTACTAAAACAGTGTTGTACAGTATGTGTATCACGCCATCAATATGTTATTGACTATGTGGAAGTGTGGCACTGCTTGTACAAGTTGTAGCCATATGAACTGAAACAGTGTTGTACAGTATGTGTATCACGCCATCAATATGTTATTGACTATGTGGAAGTGTGGCACTGCTTGTACAAGTTGTAGCCATATGAACTGAAACAGTGTTGTACAGTATGTGTATCACGCCATCAATATGTTATTGACTATGTGGAAGTGTGGCACTGCTTGTACTATGTGGAAGTGTGGCACTGCTTGTACAAGTTGTAGCCATATGAACTGAAACAGTGTTGTACAGTATGTGTATCACGCCATCAATATGTTATTGACTATGTGGAAGTGTGGCACTGCTTGTACAAGTTGTAGCCATATGAACTGAAACAGTGTTGTACAGTATGTGTATCACACCATCAATATGTTATTGACTATGTGGAAGTGTGGCACTGCTTGTACAAGTTGTAGCCATATGTACTGAAACAGTGTTGTACAGTATGTGTATCACACCATCAGTATGTTATTGACTATGTGGAAGTGTGGCACTGCTTGTACAAGTTGTAGCCATATGTACTAAAACAGTGTTGTACAGTATGTGTATCACGCCATCAATATGTTATTGACTATGTGGAAGTGTGGCACTGCTTGTACAAGTTGTAGCCATATGAACTGAAACAGTGTTGTACAGTATGTGTATCACGCCATCAATATGTTATTGACTACGTGGAAGTGTGGCACTGCTTGTACAAGTTGTAGCCATATGAACTGAAACAGTGTTGTACAGTATGTGTATCACGCCATCAATATGTTATTGACTATGTGGAAGTGTGGCACTGCTTGTACAAGTTGTAGCCATATGAACTGAAACAGTGTTGTACAGTATGTGTATCACGCCATCAATATGTTATTGACTACGTGGAAGTGTGGCACTGCTTGTACAAGTTGTAGCCATATGAACTGAAACAGTGTTGTACAGTATGTGTATCACACCATCAATATGTTATTGACTATGTGGAAGTGTGGCACTGCTTGTACAAGTTGTAGCCATATGAACTGAAACAGTGTTGTACAGTATGTGTATCACGCCATCAATATGTTATTGACTACGTGGAAGTGTGGCACTGCTTGTACAAGTTGTAGCCATATGAACTGAAACAGTGTTGTACAGTATGTGTATCACACCATCAATATGTTATTGACTACGTGGAAGTGTGGCACTGCTTGTACAAGTTGTAGCCATATGAACTGAAACAGTGTTGTACAGTATGTGTATCACACCATCAATATGTTATTGACTACGTGTATGTGGCACTGCTTGTACAAGTTGTAGCCATATGAACTGAAACAGTGTTGTACAGTATGTGTATCACACCATCAATATGTTATTGACTACGTGTATGTGGCACTGCTTGTACAAGTTGTAGCCATATGAACTGAAACAGTGTTGTACAGTATGTGTATCACACCATCAATATGTTATTGACTACGTGTATGTGGCAGAGATAAATTATTCATCATCTCTTCTGCTCACGAAGTCCCCAAAGTATACCATATATGTGAAGGAGTCTTATTGTAACATATGTGCTCAATGGAAGGAAGGAAGGAAATGTTTTATTTAACGACACACTCAACACATTTTATTTACGGTTATATGGCGTCGGACATAATGTTAAGGACCACACAGATATTGAGGGAGGAAACCTGCTGTCACCACTTCATGGACTACTCTTTTCGATTAGCAGCAAGAGATCTTTTATATGTACCATCCCATAGACAGGATAGCACATACCACGGCCTTTGATGTACTGGTCGTGGTGCACTGGCTGGAGTGAGAAATAGCTCAATGGGCCCACCGATGGGGATCGATCCCAAAATCGACCGCACATCAAGCGAGCTCTTTACCACTGGGCTTTGTGCTCAATGGATTATGTCGTCGTGGCAGGCCATCGGTCTACAGGCTGGTAGGTACTGGGTTCGGATCCCAGTCGAGGCATGGGATTTTTAATCCAGATACCGACTCCAAACCCTGAGTGAGTGCTCTGCAAGGCTCAGTGGGTAGGTGTAAACCACTTGCACCGACCAGTGATCCATAACTGGTTCAACAAAGGCCATGGTTTGTGCTATCCTGCCTGTGGGAAGTGCAAATAAAAGATCCCTTGCTGCCCATCGGAAGAGTAACCCATGTAGTTGCGACAGCTGGTTTCTTCTCAAAATCTGTGTGGTCCTGAACCATATGTCTGACGCCATATAACCGTAAATAAAAAATGTGTTGAGTGCGTCATTAAATAAAACACTTCTTTCTTTCTTTCAATGGATTATGCAGTAAATGGATGTTTCATTCTGTGGAATATAGGTTTGACAACATAACACTACTTTGTTTAATTATGCATAGTGACTAGTCTAGCATATCTAGGTCATTGGCCAGAACAGGCATACTGCCATAGTTAAAGCTTGTTTTGTTTAATGACACCACTATAGCACATTGATTTATTAATCATCGGCTGTTGGATGTCAAACAGTTGGTCATTGTGACACAGTCTGCAGAGGAAACTTGTTACATTTTTCCATTAGCAGTAAGGGATCTTTTATATGCACTTTTACAGAGACAGGATAGCACATACCATGGCCTTTGATATACCATTCGTGGGGAACTGGTTGAGATGAGAGGAAAAAACAAAATAATGGTTCTGCCAAGGATATATGATTATAACAGAGCTTGGAACGTCAATACATGTAAAAAAAAAAAAAAAAAAAAAAAAAAAAAACCCAAAAAAGTAAATAAAATAAAATAAAATAAAACCCAAATTATTGACAGGATGTTGAACCAGTCCGGGTTCGATCCTACAATCTGAGCACCAAGGTGAGCGTTCTACCGACTGAGCTAAATCCCGGCCCTTATGTCATAAAGTGACACCACTGTTTGTTCCCAGTGTTTGTTGAATTTGTAACACCCTTCCCTTGCTGCTTTTTAAAGCCACTTCATAAATACTGCTAACAAACAACAGCTTGCTTGACACCCATCTACAAACACAAACAAGTGCTGGACGCATGTTTCGGTAATCTTCGCGTGGTGCTGCATGGTGCCGTGTGTGTCCAAAGAATAATATACTTAACAGAAGAAATTAAGGGCTATAAGAAGAGAAAGAAAGAAAGAAATTGTGCCTGTCTCATAATATACTTAGCAACATAATTAAGGGCCAGATGGAAAGAAAGAAATTGTGCCCGTCTCATAATATACTTAGTAACATAATTAAGGGCCAGATGGAAAGAAAGAAATTGTGCCCGTCTCATAATATACTTAGCAACATAATTAAGGGCCAGATGGAAAGAAAGAAATTGTGCCCGTCTCATAATATACTTAGCAACATAATTAAGGGCCAGATGGAAAGAAAGAAATTGTGCCCGTCTCATAATATACTTAGCAACATAATTAAGGGCCAGATGGAAAGAAAGAAATTGTGCCTGTCTCATAATATACTTAGCAACATAATTAAGGGCCAGATGGAAAGAAAGAAATTGTGCCTGTCTCATAATATACTTAGCAACATAATTAAGGGCCAGATGGAAAGAAAGAAATTGTGCCCGTCTAATAATATACTTAGCAACATAATTAAGGGCCAGATGGAAAGAAAGAAATTGTGCCCGTCTCATAATATACTTAGCAACATAATTAAGGGCCAGATGGAAATAAAGAAATTGTGCCTGTCTCATAATATACTTAGCAACATAATTAAGGGCCAGATGGAAAGAAAGAAATTGTGCCTGTCTCATAATATACTCGGCAACATAAATTAAGGGCCAGATGGAAAGAAAGAAATTGTGCCCGTCTCATAATATACTCGGCAACATAATTAAGGGCCAGATGGAAAGAAAGAAATTGTGCCCGTCTCATAATATACTTAGCAACATAATTAAGGGCCAGATGGAAAGAAAAAAATTGTGCCCGTCTCATAATATACTTAGCAACATAATTAAGGGCCAGATGGAAAGAAAGAAATTGTGCCCGTCTCATAATATACTTAGCAACATAATTAAGGGCCAGATGGAAAGAAAGAAATTGTGCCCGTCTCATAATATACTCGGCAACATAAATTAAGGGCCAGATGGAAAGAAAGAAATTGTGCCCGTCTAATAATATACTCCGGAACATAAATTAAGAGCCAGATGGAAAGAAAGAAATTGTGCCTGTCTCATAATATACTTAGCAACATAATTAAGGGCCAGATGGAAAGAAAGAAATTGTGCCTGTCTCATAATATACTTGGCAACATAAATTAAGGGCCAGATGGAAATAAAGAAATTGTGCCTGTCTCATAATATACTCGGCAACATAAATTAAGGGCCAGATGGAAAGAAAGAAATTGTGCCTGTCTCATAATATACTTAGCAACATAATTAAGGGCCAGATGGAAAGAAAGAAATTGTGCCTGTCTCATAATATACTCAGCAACATAAATTAAGAGCCAGATGGAAAGAAAGAAATTGTGCCTGTCTCATAATATACTCAGCAACATAAATTAAGAGCCAGATGAAAAGAAAGAAATTGTGCCTGTCTCATAATATACTTAGCAACATAATTAAGGGCCAGATGGAAAGAAAGAAATTGTGCCTGTCTCATAATATACTCGGCAACATAAATTAAGGGCCAGATGGAAAGAAAGAAATTGTGCCCGTCTAATAATATACTCCGGAACATAAATTAAGAGCCAGATGGAAAGAAAGAAATTGTGCCTGTCTCATAATATACTCGGCAACATAAATTAAGGGCCAGATGGAAAGAAAGAAATTGTGCCCGTCTAATAATATACTCCGGAACATAAATTAAGAGCCAGATGGAAAGAAAGAAATTGTGCCTGTCTCATAATATACTCGGCAACATAAATACTGCTCCAAGTGAATGTTCATTTTTTTCAATATATACTCTTCAAAAAAAGTAGCAAACTATGGAATGTGTTTCGGTATGTTGATAAACAGACCTGAACGTTCTTTACTAGGATGTTTGTGGTCAAAACGTATGTTCAGTCTTAATACTCTTATAGTTGATATTAACATTAATATTTCAGGTTCCCCTACTTTTTTGAAGAGTATATTTTCTAGGGTAGCATGTCTCGACCCCTCCTAAAAACTTTGGTCTCCACAGTATAGTATCCTCCGTCACAATTTCCTACACATGCACCTGAGCCCCCCCCCCCCCCCCCCCCAATATTACATATACAGTGAAACCTCTCAAGACCGGACCCTCAGTAAACCGGAATTCCCTCAACACCGGATGTTTTACAGAGTGCCTTTTTAAAAACCAGTACAGAACTTAACCTCTCTAAACCAGATCCCTCTCAAAACCAGACTTTTGTATTGGTCACCAGGGTGTCCGGTTTAGAGGGGTTTCACTGTATATGGTTGTGAGATGGATAGATGAATGAAATAGGTAGATAAATAGATTGATAGATTTCTCCATTGTATCATTCTGTGTTCATGATCCGCACGTTCATTTTAATTTATATTCATGTACACAGGAGTAGAACTAAAAAAATATTTCCATTGGCCTGGTGAACTAGCAGTGTAATAAGTTGTTAGTCTTCCATGAAACATCAGTGGCTGCCCTCCCTGCCCCGGTAATTGGTTTAAACCATGTGACTGACATATATGCAGTATTTGTCATGAGAAGACAGAGAGCAGAGTGCTTGCCTTTTGTTAGTACTTCATTTACAGATCTGTTGATCCTGAAATTAATGAAGGAAGGAAAAAGGAAAAAAGGTTTTTATTTAATTTACGGTTATATGGCTTCAGATACATGGTTAAGAACCACACAGATAATTAGAGAGAGGAAACCATCTGCCTCCATATCATGTGCTGCTCTTTTCGATTAGGGATCTTTTATATGCATCATCCCATAGACGGGATAATAATACCACAGCCTTTGTTACACCAGTTGTGGAGCACTGGCTAGAATGATAAATAGCTCCAATGGGTCCACTGACGGGGATCGATCCCAGACTAATTACGCATCAGGTGAGCACTTTACCACTGGGCTACATACTGCCCCTTGAAATCAATGAAAGGAAGTACTTAAGAAATTATCTACTTGCACCATGGACTACCATCATTTAAACAGTACTCATCCCCAATGATGGGGCAAGTGTTACTCTCTGGTATACGACATTATACATAACAGGCATTGAATTTGGGTATTTTTGTTTAAGGTGTGTTTTCATTATGTGATTAGTCGCACAGACTTGTCGCATGTCATCAAATCATACTGTGAAAACACCTCATTCTGATTTATGTAGGCCCGACAAATCATATAATGAGAACGCCTCTTTAGGATTCAGCCAGAATCATAAACATGATTTAATATAGATATTTTGGAATTCCATTTTTTAATCTTAAGCTTCCAACCCATAACCCTTTCATTTGTGGAAAACACAGAAACATGCTAAATTTGCAGCCTGCATTATATACAAGCAAAATTTGCTACATGGACATAATATATTCTGAATTTCTGAATTTAATTTTGATGACCTCAGGACCATCATGATATTGAATCCTGTGTGAAAAACAAACCATATACACACACTGTCTTTGTGATCCTTGTTCTAAATCTATGAAAAGTACAAAATCATGCTAAATTGACAGCCTGCATACGATATACAGGCAAAATGTGCTACATGGACATAAAATTTCCTGAATTTAATTTTGATGACCTCAGGACCATCATGAAACTGAATCCTGTGTAAAAAAGCCATATACACACACACTGTCTTTGTGATTCTTGTTCTAAATCTGTGTACCGTCCTGACATACGAGTCCCGGGCTCCTGAGGAAGCTAATTTTACTGCTAGTACTGTATGCCCCAGTAACAATAACTCTGACGTTGCCCCCAACTGCTAGCTATTGTTATCTGCCCATAGATAGGATTGCTGAGGATAATCTGTCTGTGTTATTGTAGACGTATCTTTCCTCTCACTAACAGATTAGGTTCCAACAAGTGTTTTCCGTGGTGCGAATCTACGGGCAGTCTCCGCTGATGAGCTTTATCAAGTTTACAACTCACTTACATGAACGGCTTGTAGTGGGTTGTATAGCTCAGTGTTAGACCATGTGCCTGAGCTGTGGTGAGTCGCAGGATCAACTCAGGTTATTTTCCACTGATGAGCATTATCAAGTTTACAACTCACTTACAGAACAGCTTGTAGTGGGTTGTATAGCTCAGTGTTAGACCATGTGCCTGAGCTGTGGTGAGTCACAGGATCAACTCAGGTTATTTTCTACTGATGAGCATTATCAAGTTTACAACTCACTTACAGAACAGCTTGTAGTGGGTTGTGTAGCTCAGTGTTAGACCATGTGCCTGAGCTGTGGTGAGTCACAGGATCAATTATCGTCAGTGGACTCGGGTTATTTTCCACTGATGAGCATTATCAGGTTTACAACTCACTTACAGAACAGCTTGTAGTGGGTTGTATAGCTCAGTGTTAGACCATGTGCCTGAGGTGTGGTCAGTCACAGGATCAATTATCGTCAGTGGACTCGGGTTATTTTCCACTGATGAGCTTTATCAAGTTTACAAGTCACTTACAGGAACAGCCTTTAGCGGGTTGTATAGCTCAGTGTTAGACGATAAGTCTGAGTGTAATGAATCTCGGGATCAATTACCGTCAGTGGATTCTATTTCCTTTCCCATTAAAATCATGCCCCATGATTGATACATCAAACTAGATTCAAAGGCTGTGGTGTTTCCTATCCTGTCTATTGGAAAGTGCATATAAAAGATCCCTTGGCATTTTTTTCAGTTGGAGTAGCCTATTTGGTGGCTTTCTTTATCAACCAAAATTTCAAAATAACTATATGTTAGACAGCAAATAGTCCTACTTTAAAATGTGTAGAGTACAGAGGGTTGTTCAACAGGCTGTGAATAATGAGCAAGATACAATGCTTCAATGAGTCCCAGATTTTAGGTAAGATGCTCACGATTCTGTCATGGAAGCCCAGACTTCTCTGTGAAAAAAAAATTGAGTGGAGTGATTAATTGCTCCCCTAACTTAGATTAAGGGGAGCCAGTTAAGATATTACCATATTACACTAATGGGAGCTAAACATTTCTCCTTGAACTACTGTAGTCTTAGGGGAGTGATTAATTGCTCCCCTAACTTAGATTAAGGGGAGCCAGTTAAGATATTACCATATTACACTAATGGGAGCTAAACATTTCTCCTTGAACTACTGTAGTCTTAGGGGAGTGATTAATTGCTCCCCTAACTTAGATTAAGGGGAGCCAGTTAAGATATTACCATATTACACTAATGGGAGCTAAACATTACTCCTTGAACTACTGTAGTCTTAGGGGAGTGATTAATTGCTCCCCTAACTTAGATTAAGGGGAGCCAGTTAAGATATTACCATATTACACTAATGGGAGCTAAACATTACTCCTTGAACTACTGTAGTCTTAGGGGAGTGATTAATTGCTCCCCTAACTTAGATTAAGGGGAGCCAGTTAAGATATTACCATATTACACTAATGGGAGCTAAACATTACTCCTTGAACTACTGTAGTCTTAGGGGAGTGATTAATTGCTCCCCTAACTTAGATTAAGGGGAGCCAGTTAAGATATTACCATATTACACTAATGGGAGCTAAACATTACTCCTTGAACTACTGTAGTCTTAGGGGAGTGATTAATTGCTCCCCTAACTTAGATTAAGGGGAGCCAGTTAAGATATTACCATATTACACTAATGGGAGCTAAACATTACTCCTTGAACTACTGTAGTCTTAGGGGAGTGATTAATTGCTCCCCTAACTTAGATTAAGGGGAGCCAGTTAAGATATTACCATATTACACTAATGGGAGCTAAACATTACTCCTTGAACTACTGTAGTCTTAGGGGAGTGATTAATTGCTCCCCTAACTTAGATTAAGGGGAGCCAGTTAAGATATTACCATATTACACTAATGGGAGCTAAACATTACTCCTTGAACTACTGTAGTCTTAGGGGAGTGATGAGGAGCAGGAATGATAGCTCCCCTTAAATGGCGAGGTCTGCCAATGATGCCCAATTCAAAATGTTGAAAGGTCACACACCGCAAATAAATGAATGAAGTCTGGAATCCCAAAATATTTATATTACATAATTTTACGGTCGGTTTGGGATCGATCCTCTCTCTCCAGCCAGTGCACCACGACTGGTACATCAAAGGCCATGGTATGTGCTATCCTGTCTATGGGATGGTGCATATAAAAGATCCCTTGCTGCCAATCGAAAAGAGTCGCTCATGAAGTGGCGGCAGCGGGTTTCCTCCCTCAATATCTGTGTGGTCTTTAACCATATGTCTAAAGCCATATACTGTAAATAAAATGTGTTGAGTGCGTCGTTAAATAAAACATTTCCTTCCTTCATTTTTATGATTCTTACAAAGACGTTTTTTATCTCTCATAAATTCAATGTCTGTTAAACAAATGTTGATAAACGGATAAGTGCTTAATTCGAACACTGGTCTGCGATCGATCCCCGTTGGTGGGCCCATTGGTCTATTTCTGGTTGCAACCAGTGCACCATGAATGGTATATCAAAGGCCATGGTATGTACTATCCTGTCTGTGGGATGGTGCATATAAAAGATCCCTTGCTACTAATGAATATGATGTAGTTGTTTCCTCTAAGACTATATGTTAAAATCAACGATTAATAAATCTAATGACTTTTCCATTCCTTATCTTACGGCTGACTGGTCTGTGGTCTCCACTCTTTAGGTTATCCGACTGGATCCGTGTAGCCGATTACTGCCAGCGTGTTACAGGTGAAACAGGTGGCGACTCACTTTATTACCTACCTGTACTCTGCCCATCATCACGCGGTGTCTGGCCACTGGGCTGTTTGTGGTACACAGAGGAAGGGAATGTTTGTTTAATGACTTGCCAACACATTGGTAATCATTGGCCATTAGATGTTAAACATATTACAGCTGTAACACACTTGTATTGTATCGGACTAATAATAATGAGGTGTGATGGGTCACATGATCAATTTCTCACCCACTCTCCTCTCTCTCTCTCCCCCCCCCCCCCCCCAGCAGTGACTTGTTTGTTTTTTCCATCTCAACCTGTGCCCCATAACTGTTACATCAGGACATATGGCTGGGTTCGCCTCATGGTTACGTTAACTTTTCCATCTATGAGCCAAATGGCGCCTACTGGTATTTTTATATAGTATGAAATGTTTTAGTCACCGAATGAAAAAAGATATATGCCACCAAATTTGTCCCAATGTAGAGGGTTGTGGGCCCAGAATAGGTTACATAAATGAACCGATTCCTCTTGCACTCTTCAGAAACCTATTACACAAAAGTCCTTTGACCGGCCTCGGTGGCATCGTGGTTAGGCCATCGGTCTACAGGCTGGTAGGTACTGGGTTCGGATCCCAGTCGAGGCATGGGATTTTTAATCCAGATACCGACTCCAAACCCTGAGTGAGTGCTCCGCTTGCACCGACCAGTGGTCCATAACTAGTTCAACAAAGGCCATGGTTTGTGCTATCCTGCCTGTGGGAAGCGCAAATAAAAGATCCCTTGCTGCCCGTCGTAAAAGAGTAGTCTATGTGGCGACAGCGGGTTTCCTCTAAAAAAAAAAAAAAAAACAGTGTCAGAATGACCATATGTTTGAAGTCCAATAGCCGATAATAAGATAAAAAAATCAGTGTGCTCTAGTGGCATCGTTAAATAAAACAAACTTTACTTTTTCTTGCAATTTTCAGAGACCTATTAACACAAAAGTCCTTTCCTTCCTTGCCATTGTTACGAGTAGTTACAAGACGTGGCAGGTGGCTCTGTGCCTGTTCTGTTCCGTTCTGTTCTTCTGTACATGTGATGAGTTTCTACACAACAGGGAAGCACCACTGGTTGATACAGCAAGACAGATGAATCCATCGTGGAATGCAAATAAAGCCAATATCTGACAGCCGAACTGTTTAAAGTAAACCCATTTTGTTTGGAAAAGAGAACTCTACAATGGGCTGATAAGATAGGGAAGCTGGTGTTTCAGTGCATTATACTGGTAGCACCACTGGTTCCATTCGTAATGGTCTAGCTACTTGGATCTATAGCAAGCGCTACTTGGATCTATGGCAAGCGACCAAGTTGGGTTGTGAGATAAAAGATTGTTTTGTTTAATGACACCAATAGAGCACATTGATGTTATTATTCACTGGCTATTGGAAGGAAGGAAGGAAATGTTATTTAACGACACAACCGGCTATTGGATGTCACAGCAGTGTTTCTACTAGAAAGAAATTTTTGGGTATGGTGCTATGGTATTGAATGCAACCACAGTTAACAGGGGGTATGAGGGCTTCCTCCAGAAAGAAAATGGGTTAAGTTTAGGGTTAGGGTTAAGAAAATCATGCAGTAATGATAAAGACTAATTAATTTGGTCAAAAAGTTAACTTAAAAAAAAAAAAAAAATTGCAAAATTTTTTGGGTATGGTACCATACCCGTTTTACCCTCTGGCAATCTAAACCCTTCACACATTTGGAGTACAGACAGGATAGCACATACCAAATTCTAAAAGAAAATGTTTTAGGTTATATCACAGTGAGAGATTGGATCTGGATTGGTCGGTAGAGTTCTAGCCTGAGGTGCATGGGTTGTGAGATCAAATCTCCTCCGTGGACCCATTTACTGAAAAAAAATCTTCCTCTGTCCCAACCAGTACAATGTACTCCCATACTGGTATATGAAAGGCAGTGGTATGTAATGTCCTGTCTATGGGGAAAGTGCATATAAAAGAGCCCTTGCTGCTAATGGAAAAATGTCAGAAGACTACAAGTCAGAATTACCAAATCGTCAATGCTTAATAAATCATTGTGCTCTAGTGGTGTTGTTAAACAAAACAATCTTTATATCACAGTGAGGTGTTTTGTGATGTCACATCAACAGACACATGACAAAACTGACACTTGATTTTAAGTAATCATATAACGTAGCTGGAATAAACAGGAATAATAATGGTTTTTCATTAAATTTTTGATGGGTTACACAGTGAATGGTGTGGCATATCAGATTTATTCTGTTCAGGCCAGTTACACAGTAAAGCTGATATCCTATGTCATTAACTAATTATTCTCTTTTTAAATCTCAACATTAGTGAATATTAAAGGCATACTGTCACGGATTTAAGGACCTTATTTCTCTAAAAATGGATAATAACTAAAAATTACATAAATCTAGCTATCGCATCACCGTAACTGAACCATAATGGAGTGAAATCCATGTCAACTCTCTCAGCAATTTTAGTTTTTTAATTATGGACCATTGTCATAATTCAATTATTTTTACAAAAATATTAATAGAGTATGGTGGTTATGAAGATGGTTGAATAAAGTACATTTAGGAACAAATCGAATTTTTTTTTTTCAGGTAATACTTTGTTAGACCATTAAATAGGTCTGTGGTCTTTGACAATATGCCTCTTAACTAATGTTTCTTTTTTATTCCATTCCTTATATAAATGTTCTAAATCATATCACCTGAATAAAGTGAACATTTTAATAGTTCCTGAGGGCAAAGTTGAAAAATAAACTTTTCTTTACCTCAGCTTAATTACCTTTTTTTTATATGTGTATAGGTAGCTTTTATCCCTCTTCTTTCTGTTTGCAATAGACACATAATAACTAATATCTGTTACTAAAAAAAGGTTTACGTTACCAAAAAACTACAATTTATGTCTAATCTTTCTAAAGACTAGCTGAGGTATTTTGTGGAGTATTTTGTTAAGATTATGGTACTGCCTTGGTATTACAGCGTAGAGTTTATTGCTGTACGAGCTGTGTTTTCTGACAGTTCAAGTGTTCACTCTTGCCCACTAAATTACAATGGCATCGCAAAAATTCCAAAACGCTTAACGCAGCAAGCCTTGTGTGCCAGAATTTATGCGAGGCAGTTTTTCATTTGGCTGGTAAATGGACTTGAAGTGGGTGGGGTGTCTGGACTCTATTGTCACATTATGGTGTAATTAAAGCTTGCAGCGAAGTCATTTGTTTTCTGAGGTCAATCCTACAATATAATTATATTGTTGCTTAACAGATCTGTTTCTTGTTTCTTCCTGTTGGTTGTTTTTTCAGTATGTGTAGTGTTTTTTTTTTTTTTAAATACCACAAACAGAAAAAATCAAAACGCTACTCTCCCCCCCCCCCCCCCCAAATTTAAAATAAAATAAAAAATGATGCTTTGAGATATGAAATACATTTTAGGATGGTAAAGTATAGTAACATACATTAATATTAGAGCTAGAGAGAGAGAGACAGAGACAGAGAGATAGAGAGATGGAGGGAGAGAGAGACAGAGAGAGAGAGAGATACAGAGAGAGAGATACAGAGAGAGATAGAGAGAGAGACACACACACACACACACAGAGACAGAGGAAGAGGAGCGGGAGGGAGGGAGAGGAAGAGGAGCGGGAGGGAGGGAGAGAAAGAGAGGGAATGTGAGCTATAATCCGTCCCATCCTCCTATAATAATGTGTTGGGTTTTTAAAAATAATTTAAGTTTGGTTTGACATAAGAAGAAAAGTAAAAGTGTTTTAGAAATAACAAAAAAAACCCCACTATTTTTGTGTGCAGTTTAGAAAACAATCAGCTAAAAAATTCTATAATATGAAAACAGAAGTTCTTAGTTGGAAAGACTATAGACAGACGGACAGGCCACATGTATTGAACAGACAGATGGACAGAGACAGGCCATGTGTATTGAACAGACATATGGACAGAGACAGGCCATGTGTATTGAACAGACAGATGGACAGAGACAGGCCACATGTATTGAACAGACAGATGGACAGAGACAGGCCATGTGTATTGAACAGACAGATGGACAGAGACAGGCCATGTGTATTGAACAGACAGATGGACAGAGACAGGCCATGTGTATTGAACAGACAGATGGACAGAGACAGGCCACATGTATTGAACAGACAGATGGACAGAGACAGGCCATGTGTATTGAACAGACAGATGGACAGAGACAGGCCACATGTATTGAACAGACAGATGGACAAAGACAGGCCATGTGTATTCAGCACCTCCACATCTGCTCCAAAATGTTCTGCCAACTGCAAAAGAATTTCTTTAATCTTACAACTCTCTTGACGGAGTCAGGTTTCTTCTCTAAACCCTTTAGACCAACTGTTAGGATGACCAGGTTAGACGTCTAATGGCTGCTAATTAAGCATTGTGATGAGCTACGTTTCTTTCCTGTCTAAAGATGGCTTTTCCCCCCTTTCATGTGTCACTGATCATTTGTACTGTACTGGCCAGTGATAGGAGAGTCACATTCCTTCCTCAACAGATTGTAAATCATCTGGTGGTGAGTGCCTCACCTATTGTTAATGTACATGTACGTCGACAGATCTTCAATTGATCCCAGTATACTGCAGTGGCTACACCATGTTCAGATGTCACTTCTCAGATCCTGTCGTCAGCTCGTGTTGGGCTCAGTTCTAGTATTTAGAACAGTATCCCACAGTGTTGTCTTGTCCTGGCCAAAGTCATGGCTCGAAATTCATTTTGTGGTGTGCGAAGTAATCTTTGCATCTCAAATTTTAATCTCGTAGCCAAAATGTAGAAAGTGAGAAGCAATTCTAGAACGTGTGTATTGAATGTGATATATAGAGAATAACTAGGTAAGGATGTGGGATATCAGCTGTATCTTGTCACAGTAAGAATGGGACATTTCCCATTAGGCCTGAACAGTAAAAAAGCCGATATACTACGTCAATAACTACTGGGCTTCTAGAATTGTTCTTAAATCCACTAGCCATGGGATCAGTGATTTTAAAAATTTACTAGCCACGATTAAACATTCACTGTCCCTACTTTAAATAACTACAATTTTACTAAATAATAGTAATAATCAGATATGTCACCTAAAGAGGGAGATAGAGCTTAAAAAAACTAACATTGGAGGTGTGATGAAGTCAGTATATTCATATTTACAACATAGACTTAATTGCAACATTTGACAATAGTTATTTACTAGCCCAACATTGAATAGCACTAGCCATGGGAGTGGGGCTACCATAATATAGAAGCCCTGAACTAGTTATTATTTTTATTCTGCAAGCCATCAAACATTAAGAGGAAAAATGATTATTGTGTGTAGATGACCTAGAGGTCATATGAGTGATTTTGTAATGCATGTGACGTTAGTATGAATGGAAAGCAACTTATATAAAAATTAGCAATTGTCTAATTTGGCAATGTGCAGGGTGAGCCCAACCGCCAAACCGAGGCCGGTAGCATGACCTGTTGTAATTAATGGTTACCTGTAAGATTGGCACAATAGCCACTGATTAAGTAGGTTGGTTAACGGTAACAATGTGATGTGGTATTTATTGGCGCGAAGACCAAACTTGTTGTACAGTCAAACCCCAATGACGCAATTGACTGATCTGCTCCATGCTCCAGCATAATTGTATGACATACTTACCATATTGCACACTGTCACTGTATTGCACACACTCACCATATTACACAATCAAAATATTGCACACTCACTGTATTGCACACTCACCATATTGCACACTCATCATATTGCACACTCACCATATTGCACACTATATTGCACACATTCACCATATTGCACACTCAAAATATTGCCCACTCTCACCATATTGCACTCAAACTATTGCTCACTCTCACCGTAGTGCACACTCAACATATTGCACACACTCACCATATTGCACTCAAAATATTGCTCACTCTCACCGTATTATACATACAAACTTTTAACTTTAACGTTTTACACCCAGTATCACAACTAACATGAGATAACTGCTTGCTGAAAACAATTCTGAGGTGTCTTGATTTCTTGACTTACATTCACAATCCAACTAGTGCACCACAACTGGTCAAAGGCTGTGGTATGTGCTATCCTGTCTGTGGCGAAGGTGCATATAAAAGATCCCTTGCTACTAATGGAAGGTACAGCAGCTTGTTCTGAATGTGCATGTTAAACAATCAGTCCACTTGAAGGTGAAACGAGCAGCTTGACCCCCAATTATTTCTGATTCACTTTAAGTGTGAGGGGTGGTAGTATTTATATCCGTGGCATTTATGTCGATTGATACGCTGCAGGTTTTAGCCACATATGTTACTATTGTCGTCTATGGGATTTGATTTGGTAGTATAGACTGAAGGAAAAAGTTACCATTTTTTTTTACATCCATTTGCTGATGATTAATACATCAATGTGCTCCAGTGATGTCATTAAACAATACAAACTTTTAACTAATTATACCCTAATATCACAACTAAAATGAGGGTGGGGTTTTTTTTTTTTTTTTTTTAATCATTTATTATCCCCAGCCAAGTTTGACCATGTCAAGGTTGGGGAGCCTTGATTTCATGGCCTTACAATAGAGTTGCTATATAAGTGAAAATGCATAATATTATAGTAATTTAATATATAAATATATTTCTAGTATGATATGAGTTTGACATGAGATAACTGCCTGCTGAATAAGATGCTGAGGTGTCTGATTCCTTGACTTTCAGTCACAAGTTGTTAAAGCAACTGGGGTTTTTCTCGTTCCAACCAGTGCACCACAACTGGTCTAAGGCCGTGGTATGTGCTTTCCTGTCTGTGGGAAAGTGCATATAAGCAATCCCTTGTTACTGATGAACAAATGTACCAAATATTTGATGTCTATTAGCTGATGATGAATAAGTCAATGTGCTCTAGTGGTGTCATTCTTGGTGATCAGAAAATGTTGCCAAATTATCTTAAAAAATGCAAAACCTATAGCTATTATCCAACAAAATAACAATTATAACACAATTTCTGTTTTCGTCAAATTAAAATAAAATTTGCCTATTGTTGTCAAAATTTGCAATTGGCGAATTTGGCGAGTGGCAAAGCTAGCCGTGTCATTAAACAATACAAACTTTTAACTTTTTTTTTTACACCCAATATGACATGCTGAATAAGTAAAGTAAAGTTTGTTTTATTTAATAACGCCACTAGAGCACATTGATTTTTTATCTTATCATCGACTATTGAAGTCAAACATATGGTCATACTGACACTGTTTTTTAGAGGAAACCTGCTGATGCCACATATGCTATTCTTTTATGACAGGCAGCAAGGGATCTTTTATTTGCGCTTCCCACAGGCAGGATAGCACAAACCATGGCCTTTGTTGAACCAGTTATGGATCACTGGTCAGTGCAAGTGGTTTCCACCTACCAATTGAGCCTTGCGGAGCACTCACTCACTCATGGTTTGGAGTCAGTATCTGGATTAAAAATACCATGCCTCGACTGGGATCTGAACCCAGTACCTACCAGCCTGTAGACTGATGGCCTAACCACACCATCACCGAGGCTGGTGCCTGCTGAATAAGATGCTGAGGTGTCATGATTCCGTGGCTTTCTTTCATTCACAACTTGTTGGAGAACCGCTGATGAGATTCTTGCAGTAGTGTAAGACAAGCCGTGTTAACGGGGAGTGCAGTGATGTGAGTCGCTGTGAGCAGACTGACAAGTGAGTTATGACTCAAGGAAAAAAACCCCACATTGCCTGTCTGTGAAATATTTATGCTGCATCAGGATTAACCTCTGACCTTGGCAGCCAGCCACCATTGTGTACTGGTTGTGCATTGTGTTGGGTAATCACCATGTTTGATTTTCTTTATGTGTTCACCATGCGACCTGCTCTCCCGTGGTATAAACACTGTGTTAAGATGGTTCTCAACACTCTTAATTTATAGACATGAAGACAAAACAACACCATTACCAGCCTCGGTGGTGTAGTGTTTATAAGCCATAAGATTCAAGACTGGTAGGTATTAGGTTCACGTCCCAGTATCACTGTGCGACCTGCTCTCCCCTGGTATAAACACTGTGTTACGATGGTTCTCAACACCCTTAATTTATAGACATGAAGGCACAACAACACCATTACCAGCCTTGGTGGTGTAGTGGTTAAGCAATCAGACTTTAGGCTGGTAGATATTAGGTTCATGTCCCGGTACCACCGTGCGAACTTGTTCTCCTGTAGTATAAACACTGTGTTACGATGGTTCTCAACACACTCAATTTATAGACATGAAGGCAAAACAAGACCATTACCAGCCTTGGTGGTTTAGTAGTTATAAGCTATAAGATTTACACCTGGTAGGTACGAGGTTCGTGTCCTGATACCAGCTCCTACTCAGAGCGAGCTTTCATGGCTCAGCGGGTAGGTGTATGGCCACTACACCGACTTCTCTCACACTAACCACTAACAAAACTAACCACTAACCTACTGCCCTGGGCCCCGTTCCACCAAGCGATCTTAGCGCTACGATTACCGTAAGTGCATAGAGTAGTTATGCACTTAAGGTGATCTTAGTGCTAAGATTACTTCGTGGAACGGGGCCCTAGACAGACAGCCCAGATACACAAATGTAGCTGAGGTTTGTGCCCAGGACAGCATGCTTGAACCTTAATTGGACATAACCATAAAAAATGTGTTGTTCTAATTGTAAACAAGGGGTTGGCAATACAAAAAAAAAAACAAAAAAAAAAATAAAAATAATAATAATAAAAAAAAAATAATAAAAATGAGTATGTAGCAGTTATAAGCTTGGTAATTATAAGCTGGTAGGTACTAGGTTTGCATCCTGATTATAGCTACTACCCAGAGTGAGTCCCACAGTGAGTTTAAAGATTCATTGGCTTGACTTGACTAGGAGTTTAACGTGGTGTCCATATACCTCTATGGTTTCAAACACGCCTATCCGGAGTCCGGCCCTCCGATCAGATCGGGGGTCTGACTCGGAACAGGGAATCACCTAACTACTAAGGCCAATTTTGAAATTTAATGCCAAAAATAATAAATAGAGAAATGGGGGAGATTCATTGGATAGGTGTAAGGCCACTTCACCGACGTCTCTCAGTATCCACCCCATTGGGCTACGTCCTGTTCCAGCCAGTGCATGGTATGTGCTATCCTGTCTAGGAATAATATATATATATAAAGATCCCTTGCTACTAGTTGGAAAGATGTAGCGGGTTTCCTTTCTAAAATCACGTCAGAATTAACTATACGTTTAACATCCAATAGCCAATGATTAATAAATCAGTGTGCTCTAGTGGTGTTGTCAAACTAAACACACTTTTAACTCATTACAAAGTCTAATCAGCCGATTGATTTGTTGTGACTTTTATTTTTAAAACCAACTTGTTTTCAAAAAGTTATTTTACTGTTATGACATGCTTATTATGACTGTATTAAACATGTATACAAAGTCCAGACTTGCTATTCAGTGTTACCTCGACATGTACTTGATGCCTTTAAAGTTTCACTGTATCAAACGAGTACGCTTGACATATTATACAACTACATGTACCCATAGATGCAACATTGTCATAATGTTTCTGTTTAAAGTGAGAATGTTACTTTACCCAAAGCTGGGATTTAGCTCAGTCGGTTGAGTGCTCGCTTGAGGTGCTTGCGTCGCAGGATCGAACCACCTTGGTGGATCAATTCAGCTGATTGTTTTTTTTCTTGTTCCAACCAGTGCACCACAACTGGACAAAGGCCACGGTATGTGTTTTCCTGTCTGTGCATATAAAAGATCCCTTGTTGCATTAGGAAAAATGTAGCGGGTTTCCTTTGATGACTACGAGTCAGAATTACCAAATGTTTGACATGCAATAGCCGATGATTAATTAATCAATGTGCTGATTAATTAATCAATGTGTTCCAGTTGTGTTGTTAAACAAAACAAACTTCTTACCCAAAGCTAATTATGGACTTGTCAAACATGGGGTCGGATACTAGGAATATGTATTATTATTATTATTATAATTAACAATGAAAAATAAAGTTTGTTCTACTAGAGCATTAATTAATCATCTGGGTGTCAAACATTTTGTAATTTTGGACACATGATTTTAGAGGAAACCCACAACATTTTTCCATTAGCAGTGAGGCAGTCTTTGCCATTAGCAAAATTAATATCAGGTGCACTGAAAATTTACATCAAATTTCAGATGATATTCATTAAAAAAAATTTTTTATTGCAAGGTGATCAATTTACAGCTCTCCTAAAAATTTTACAGGTGAGTATAGAGATGAGTGGGAATTATCATTAGTCTTTCCTGGCAATGTCTGACACCATGTAACCATAAATAAAATGTGTTGAGTGCGTTGTTAAATAAAACATTTTCTTCATTTCCTTCTTTCCTGGCAAAGACTGCAGGGGATATTTTTCATGCTCTTTCCAACAGACAGGACATCACATACTGCAGCCTTTGAAATACCATCCATGGGGCACTGTATATTAAACGTGTTTCTGATCGTTCTACTATTTGTACTAGGTTAAATTTCATTTTATTTCCTAAAATCCAGTTTCGGCTTCTTACAAATACTAAGACGACCAGAAAGACATTGAATATACAGACACTGATATTGTAAACAAGAAAATATATTTAACATGTAAGTTTAATCATAGAAATATTTTATTTTTCTGAAACATTTTACAATGCAGCAAACTCAGGAATGTCCCTTTAATAGGCCAGTCAGATTTTATATGAAATACTGTATGAATGTTATCAACTTGATTTATGTTTATTTATGGTGATAAAGGTTGGAGGTGCTGCTGTTGGGAGGGGCGTATTAAAGAACATGTGTGCATTTTTCCCCATCAAATATGATACGCTTACATCTTTTACATCGGGTATTGTTGGTGGTTATATTTTAATCTTTTTCTTTCTCAGTACTCTGTTGATCAAGGCATGTATTTGAATGATATTGCTATACCTCCTGTGATGAACCATATTACCTCCTGCCCGTGATGATAAACACCGTAGTGACAAGTGAAAACATTTCAAACAGCTTTTGAAAACAATCGCAGGTGTCTGAAGCGGTTTGCTGGGTGTGAATAAAAACAGTTGAAGAATGTATAACATGGACTGCCATTAACCGCACAATCCAACCTGACTGCCATTGTCTGTACAGTCCAACCTGACTGCCATTAGCGTACAGTCCAACTTGAATTATTAGATATATAGTCCTACATGATTGCAATTTAGCCATATAGTCCGATCTGACTGCCATTAGCTGTACAGTCCAACCTGACTGTTAGTAGCAGTAATCTGAGGCCAACCGTCCAACCTGACTGCCATTAGTTGTACAGTCCAACCTGACTGTTAGTAACCGTACAGTCCAACCTGACTGTTAGTAGATGTACAGTCCAACCTGACTGTTAGTAGCTGTACAGTCCAACCTGACTGTTAGTGGCTGTACAGTCCAACCTGACTGCCCAGTAGCTGCATAGTCCAACTTCACTGCCATTAGCCGTACAGTCCAACCTGACCGCTATTAGTTGTACAATCCAACCTGTTATTAGCCGTACAGTCCAGTCTGACTGTTATTAGCCATACCAGTGTTCGAGATTAAAAATTTTTGGCCAGTATCCCAGTTGGATACTAACATTTCAAAATCTGGTATCCCACCTGAGAATTTAGTATTATATGGTATCCAGGTAGAATACTGGGTTCTTAAAGTCTGGTATCCAAAATTAAATTCTGGTATCCCCAGGATATCGGGATACCGTTAATCTCGAACACTGCATACAGTCCAACCTGACTGCAATCATATTAGCTGTTTAGTCCAAACTTAGTGCCATTAGCCACACATTCAATAGTGACTGAATTGCAGTTTAACTACATAAATGTATAAATAATAGGAATTTGCTCAAATGTATGTCTGTATTTAAGACTTGTTTTCTACTCTTTTCAGGTATGACTATAAAAAACTTTTATATAATTCCACATTCTGTCTCGTGCCAAGAGGAAGAAGATTAGGATCCTTTAGGTAAGACATTTTATTAGTTGTAAAATAGGTGAACTGAGGAAGTGCTCCTGTACTATTAGTTATACACATGTTCCATACTGTTAGTTATACACACGTTCCATACTGTTAGTTATATAGAGAATAATACATGAGTGGCCGTTAGATACCATTTATTTTACAACAAGTTGTTTTAAAATGTATCTAACGAGCGAAAGCGATTTTGATATGTTTTTAAACAACAAGTTGTAAGATAAATGGTATCTAACAGACATGAATGTATTATTCTGTTTCTTACATATTCTCAAAAAACCAGGTTTTAAGCAATTGTTAACATCTTTTTCGACAAAAAAGTTATTTACAGTCCTTGCACTTACAGCTCACAGACAAATGATTGTCAGGTTATCTATACATCACAGTATAATCGATTTTGACCGTGCTGTTTGTTCATTTGATGTATGGCATTGGTGACCTGGTCATTACCTAGGAGCAGCCAGTCGTATGTCTTGAAATTGTTAACACACGTACATGAGTAAACAACTATGTATTATCAAAAATAATGAGTGTTAGAAACACATATTCCATACTGTTAGTTATACACATGTTCACTGCTGTTATTTGTACACACGTACCATACTGTTAGTTATACACATGTTCCATACTGTTAGTTATACACACGTTCCATACTGTTAGTTATACACACGTTCCATACTGTTAGTTATACACACGTTCCATACTGTTAGTTATACACACGTACCATACTGTTAGTTATACACACGTTCCATACTGTTAGTTATACACACGTTCCATACTGTTAGTTATACACACGTTCCATACTGTTAGTTATACACATGTACCATACTGTTAGTTATACACATGTTCCATACTGTTAATTATACACATGTTCCATTCAGGACTCACACTGAAAAGAACTTTGATCCAGAATAAATCCTTGAAAATTATTCAGAAGAAGCTAATTTAAAGAAAATTTCATTAGCTGAATGCTAAATGTAGCCATTTTGTATAAAAATCAGCAATTGGCTAATTTGGCAATGGAACTAAGTGCTAAATGTTGTAGCTATTTAAAAAAAAAAAAAAGAAAAAAAAAAAAGAAGCATTTGGCAATTTTGGCAATGGATAGGATAATATTACTTTTGAAAGATTTCTAAAGCTAAAAAAACAAGTATGACGTAAAGATAAGATAAGATAAGATAAGATAAAATTTATTGCATTTAAACATTCCACATGGGAACAGAGTGTACAAAATAACATGAAAAAGTTGCAATATACATGCTGTTTATAAATGTGTCATGTTACCTTTGATGCTGCCAGGAATCCTGAAGTAAATGATGTCAGCTATGCTGAATCATTAAGTGTCGGAGTGGGGGAGGTGACGCAGCCCAGTGGTAAAGCATTCGCTTGATGCACGTTTGGTCTAGGATCGATCCCCGTTGGTGGATCCATTGGGCTATTTCTCGTTCCAGCCAGTGCTCCACAACTGGTGTAACAAAGGCTGTGGTATGTACTATCCTGTCTGTGGGATAGT
Organism: Gigantopelta aegis; assembly: GCF_016097555.1. Lineage (NCBI taxonomy): Eukaryota > Metazoa > Mollusca > Gastropoda > Neomphalida > Peltospiridae > Gigantopelta > Gigantopelta aegis. The sequence continues at coordinate 30,753,844 of NC_054705.1, read as the reverse complement.
GCATATAAAAGATCCCTTGCTGCTAATCGAAAATAGTAGCCCAGGAAGTGGCAACAGTGGGTTTCCTCTCTCAATATCTGTGTGGTCCATAACCATATTTCTGACACCATATAACCGTAAATAAAATGTGTTGAGTGCGTCGTTAAATAAAACATTTCCTTCCATTAATTGTCGGCACACACACTACACATTTATCAAGCATCAGTTGTCACGATGAATGTAAAATTGGTAATAATGGTTGAGATTGTTGTTAATAAAACTCCAAAAATAAATGATTTAGGTATACATTTTTTTTTTTAAATTGCTTGCCCTACAATTATTTTATGTGTTGGATGCTTTGATTTGATAGTAATGACCAGATTGATGATGTGGTCTGTCAGAAAAAAATAATTATTTACATGAACAAAAGTTTTTGAAGTGCTTTTATTGAATTAGAATGAGGGTAAAGTTCATGTTATATTTGAGCATTTGCAGATGTTAATGCTGGTTTTACTGTCACAAATATCTGTTTAAATACTGCCTCTGCTGAAATTCAGTTTACAACAGTAAAGCCAGCATTAATGTTAACAAATGGTTAAATACAACTTACATAGATGATTCGTCACAAGTATTTTTTAAAGGGACATACCCTAGTTTCAACCCGTGAAAATTAACACTAAGTTTATTTAATCTACTAACCTGTAACACATTTTGATAAAGTTACAATTGAGTGAAACATGAGTCTGTGACTTTGAAATGGTGAAATACCCTCTAAAAATAGACTAAAACTCGACTCCATAACTATTACTTCTCAGACACAATGTGCGTTTTAAAAAATATTAGAAATGCATTTTGTGATATTAAAAACACCAGGATGACCAAAAACACTTTGAATGTACGGACATTGATAATCTAAACAATAAAATCTTAAGTAAAGTATGATTTAAGTTATCAAAAACGGTTATAATAGTAAAAAATATGCGTTAGTGTTTAAAAACTAGGGTATGTTCCTTTAATATGGAAAATATCAACTGAGTCTATGTTAACTAGACAAGGTTGATTATTTTACATATTAAAAAACACAAGTAGCGAATTCTATTTATCCTATAAAACTTCTAAAATAATATTTTAATTAAATGTTTAGTAAATCACAGTACTAAAGTCGCCTCCATCGGTAAAACGACATCATCACAATTAGTACAAATTAGTTTGAGGTGACACATTTTAACTAAATCTTATGAAAACATTATGGTTAGGTATAAAGGTTTTGTTGGCTTGTAAACAAATGACCCATTCACAGCAACATGTTATTACTAGAAACCTTGCAAATTTGCATTTACCTTTAAATTTGCATACCATTATTACACGGGTTAATACACTAAATTATCATATGGGTTTTTGACATGAATTTCATGGGTAAGTTATAGGATAATTAAGGATTGTCTGTTATTTCTTTTACGTTCATTGGGGTATGAACCAAAAAAATCATCCGCAAACTGTGTGAATCGGCTGAGCCGTTCTCACATGTTTGCAGGTTTGCAGATGATATATATTTTTTCCATACCCAGATGAACGTAAAAGAAATAACTGACAATACTTATAATTAAATTTGAATCAAACTTGCTAATAATAACACTAAAACTTCATACAATATTTTGAATTATTTTTGGTCCATAAACAATAACGCTCAGTAACATAACTTGCTGATATAAATAACATTATCAGATATGACATTCGCCGACGACATAATGTTTATGTTCATATAGAAATCAACAAACTCCTGTTGCTACGTATGGACCAGTGGGAAGAAGGAAATCTTTTGCTTAACGATGCACTCAACACATTTTATTTATGGTTATATGGCGTCACACATATGGTTAAGGACTACACAGATACTGAGGGAGGAAACCTGCTGTCGCCACTTCATGGGCTACTCTCTTCGATTAGCAGCAAGGGATCTTTTATGTGCACCATCCCACAGACAGGGTAGTACATACCATAGCCTTTGTTATACCAGTCGTGGTGCACTGGCTAGAATGAGAAATAGCCCAATGGACCAACCAACAGGGATCGATCCCAGGCCGAACGCACATTGAGTGAGCGCTTTACCATTGGGCTACGTTCTCTCTTCTCTCTCTCTCTCTCTCTCTCTCTCTCTCTCTCTCTCTCTCTCTCTCTCTCTCTCTCTCTCTCTCTCTCTCTCTCTCTCTCTCTCTCTCTCTCTCTCTCTCTCTCCCTCCCTCCCCCGGACCAATGGGATGGCGTTATGTTGTAATGAATATAACAGAATTTTAATTATATGTTTTTATCACATAATTTAAAAAAGGGAAAAAAGATACTGTTGCACACCTAATAGTAATAGTATTATCTAAAAAAAAAAACCCACACATTTGACAGCAGCTGAGAGACTAATTTAAATTTTGATTGCACTTACATGTGGGTGGTATAAAAACTTCACATTTTTTTTAATTAAACAGAATTAAGGCTTGCGTGCTTTTGTTGGCATTTGCATTTATTTTCACAAAATGTAATGTGCATTTGGGATGATTCTATTTCTGGCCTAATGACGATGTCTTCAATTCTCCTGCGAATTAATTCACCAATGTTATGTTCAGACACGGCAGCAGGTTTTCTCTCTCATTATCTGTGTGGTCCGTAACCATATGCCCAACTCCATAAAGCCATATATAAAATGTGTTGAGTGCATCATTAAATAAAACATTTCTTTCGTTCTTTCTCTACATACAGACAGGTGTTAAGCCTGTCTTGTTTTAAAGTTACAAGGTGGGTTTTTTTTGGTTTTTTTTAAATAAGAGCACATTGATTTATTTATTTATCATCAGCTTATTGGGTATTAAGCATTTGGTAGTTTTGACATATAGTCTTAGTTATAGTTTGTTTTAATTAATGACATTGCTAGAGCACATTGATTTATTAATCATTGGCTATTGGATACATCTGAAACATTTGGTAATTTTTAACATATAGTCTTAGAGAAGAAATCCACTTCATGTTTCCATTAGTAGCAAGGGATCTTTTATATGCAACCTTCCACTCCCATCCCAGCCAGTGTGCCACAACTGGTATATAAAAGGCTGTGGTATGTGCTGTCCTGTCTATGGGAAAGAGCATATAAAAGATCCTTTGCTGCTAATGGAAACGTGTAGCGGGTTTCCTCTAAGCATAATATATACATGTAAGTTGAAATTACCCAGTGTTTGATATCCAGTAGCCAATACATCTGTGTGCTCTAGAAGTGTCAGTAAACAAAACGAAGACGTAGCCCAGTGGTAAAGCGTTTGCTTGATGCACGATTGGTCTAGGATCGATCCTCATTGGTGAACCTATTGGGCTATTTCTTGTTCCAGCCAGTGCCCCAAAACTGGCGTAAGAGGCCGTGGTATGTCAGGGTTAGATCTTAATGGTAGTCCGGTAGTCCGAGACTACCTGAAAATTAACAGGACTACCTGAAGCTGCAAACAAATAGTCCGTCGGACCACCTGGATTTTAAAATGTATTTAGGACAAATGTAACGTTTTGTGGATGATTTACCCAGTTCTAAATTATTAAAATAACAAACCGTAGCGTTATTTTAACTTCAAATTATTGCAAAATATGGACCACCTAAAACTTCGAGGGACTATCTGAAATGAAAGCCAGGTAGTCCTGTTAACATCCTGAAAAAATGGTGAAGATCTAACCCTGTATGTGCTATCCTGTGTGTGGGTTGGTGCATATAAAAGATCCCTTGCTGCTAATCCGTAACCATTATGTTCAATGCATATATAACCGTCAATAAAATGTGTTGAGTATGTCATTAAATAAAATATTTCCTCTTCTTTTTTTTATGAACCATTGCCCATGAATGGTATATCAAAGACCATGTCCTATTGTGTATCAGTGGGAAATTGAATATGAAAGAACCCTTTCTGCTTTTTGGTACCTTGTCATGGGCAGAAGTGCCTACAGCAGGCATACTTGATTAGTTTTCTGATGGAAATACTCCAGAAATTTCCCATATCCATAACCTTTATTAGTAGGAGCAGCCTGTGTGGTAGCAATGGTTTCCATCTTTCTTTCACTTTACCAAGAGTCAAAATAACCATGAAGTAGATACCAAATAGCCGTATTTAAAAATGTGCTGAGGTGGGGCGAGAAGTAGCCCAGTTGTAAAGCGCTCGCTTGATATGCCGTCGGTGGGCCCATTGGGCTATTTTCTCGTTCCAGCCAGTGCACCACAGCTGGTATATCAAAGGCCAAGGTATGTGCTATTCTGTCTGTGAGATGGTGCATATAAAAGATCCCTTGCTACCAATGGAAAAAAATGTAGCGTGTTTCTTCTGTAAGACTATATGTCAAAATGACGAAATGTTTGACATTCAATAGCAATGATTAATAAATCAATGTGCTCTAGTTATATCGTTAAACAAAACAAACAAACATTAAAATATTCCTTTCCTTTCCATTACTATATATTATTCTCTTGGTTTCATGCCAAATCACATAGTATGAAAAATATTTTGATGTTAATCAACTAGTTCTGCCATGTCTGTGATTCACTGTGATAACTTGGGACCAGGATTCTGAAACGTGTCCAGAATTATGTAACGCAGCAAATTTCACATAGCATGTAAATCCTGCAAACGTCATAAATAGATCAAAATTTGACTTACGTTTTTACTGTTAGATATGATCTGATGGCAAATTATCAGTTTGTAACAGATCTGTATTCTTTGTGCTGTTACATGTGTGGATTTCCTAATGCAGAGAATTTCACATAGCATGTAAATCCTGCAAACGTCATAAATAGATCAAAATTTGACTTTCGTTTTTTCTGCTAGATATGATCTGATGCCAAATTATCAGTTTGTAACAGATCTGTATTCTTTGTGCTGTATAATGCTATTGCATGTTGTTGTGTGGACTCCCAAACCTTTGAACCATTTGTTTTCACACCCATGCATACAAACATCTCATTGAGATACAGTCTACCATCTTCATTGAAATTGCCAGTGCACCATGACTGGTATATCAAAGGCAGTGGTATGTGCTATCCTGTCTGTGGGATGGTGCATATAAAAGATCCCTTGCTGCTAATCAGAAAGAGTAGCCCATGAAGTGGCGACAGCGGGTTTCCTCTCTCAATATCTGTGTGGTCCGTAACCATATGTTTGATGCCATATAACTGTAATTAAAATGTGTTGAGTGCGTCGTTAAATAAAACATTTCTTTCTTTCGTTGAAATTAACAATAATCTGTAATTAGATTTGCTACCAAAATGCCAAACCATGTTTATAAAGTTTGCAGTTTGAACTGGGAATTAAGACATACTCTAATGCTAGGTATAGACTATCAACTGTCAGCAGAAAGTTGGTCAACTCCACTGTTGCATTGTGAATGTGCTCAGACTAACAACTGGGTGTCGCGTTGAGTTGTGATGATTACTACTACTAATGTGCAAATATTGGGCCAAATTCTTTTTTTGAATCGAATATGACAGCCATTATAGAAGTCATATATGACAAAAATAGAGTGCAAGAGTGCTCAGACTAGCAACTGGACCGTTGTAGAAGTCGTGACAGCAAAAAGTTGGCCAACAGCTGGCAGTTGGTAGTATAAGCCTAGCATAATGCTACATGATGTTAATTTCTTTTTTTCCCTATAGTGCATTGTCCTGGGCAGGGACTAAATCCAGCTTGGTCAGTAGAGCGTTCACTTGAGGAGCCTTGGTCATAGGATCAAATCCCCTTAGTGGATCCATTCTCTTATTAGTTATTTTTTTTCCCATCCCACAGGACTTACCGGCCTCGGTGGCGTCGTGGTTAGGCCATCGGTCTACAGGCTGGTAGGTACTGGGTTCGGATCCCAGTCGAGGCATGGGATTTTTAATCCAGATACCGACTCCAAACTCTGAGTGAGTGTTCCGCAAGGCTCAGTGGGTAGGTGTAAGCCACTTGCACCGACCAGTGATCCATAACTGGTTCAACAAAGGCCATGGTTTGTGCTATCCTGCATGTCGGAAGCGCAAATAAAAGATCCCTTGCTGCTAATCGGAAAGAGTAGCCCATGTAGTGGCAACAGCGGGTTTCCTCTCAAAATCTGTGTGGTCCTTAACCATATGTCTGACGCCATATAACCGTTAATAAAATGTGTTGAGTGCATCGTTAAATAAAACATTTCTTTCTTTCTTTCCCACAGAACTTCTAGATTATTATAGCTCCGCTCCCATGGCTAATGATACTTAATGTTGGGCTAGTAAATAATTACTATCGCTATGCCCGATGGCTAGTTGTCAAATGTTGCATTTAAGTCTATTTTGTAAATATGAATATCCTGCTCTTCCCATCCCCCTCAAATCTAAGGGCTTAAGGTTTTTAAACTCTTTATCTCCATCTTTAGATGACAAATCCAATTATTGCTATTAGTAAAATAGTGTTTACTTTAAATAGGGCTAGTGAATTTTTAGTCATGGCTTGTACATTTATTAAATCACTGATCCCATGGCTAGTGGATTTTTATAAAAATTCTAGAATCCCTGCCTCCCAATTAATGCCCCACAGTGCATATAAAAGATCCTTTGCTACTTTATCAATGGGAGTAGCCTATGTGGCAACAGATGGTTCCCTCAAAGTGTCGAAATAACTTCATAGCCATAGTTTATTATGTGCTGAGGTGTCATTAAACAAATATTCCCCTCCTTTCCTGTATTCCGTGCTAATGGCTTATGATTTGTAAAAATCATCACATCTGTGGTTTTTGCCCGTACTTTATTATTATGGGCAGGGGCATAGCCCAGTTGTAAAGCACTCGCTTGATGCACGGTCGGTCTAGGCTTGAATCCCTTTGGTGTGCCCTTTGGGCTATTTCTTGTTCCAGCCAGTGCACCATGACTGGTATATCAAAGGCCGTGGTATGTGCAACCCTGTCTGTGGGATAGTGTTTGTAAAAGATCCCTTGCTACTAATGGAAAAATGTAGCGGGTTTCCTCTCTAAGACTATAAGTCAAAATTGAGCAGGGACGTAGTCCAGTGGTAAAGCGCACACCTAATGCGCGGTCTTTCTAGGATCGATCCCCATCAGTGGGCCCATTGGGCTATTTCTTGTTCCAGCCAGTGCTCCACAACTAGTATATCAAAGGCTGTGGCATGTGTTATCCTGTCTGTGAGATGGTGCATATAAAAGATCCCTTACAGGATATTCATATTTACAAAATAAGACTTAAATGCAGCATTTGATTTCTTTTTTTTCACTAGCCATCAGGCATAGTGATAGTAGTTATTTACTAGCCCAGCATATCATGAATATCACTAGCCGAGGGAATGGGACTACCATAATTCAGAAAGTAAAGTTTGTTTTATTTAACGACGCCACTAGAGCACATTGATGTTTTATCTTATCATCGGCTATTGAAGTCAAACATATGATCATTCTGACACTGGTTTTTTTAGAGGAAACCCACTGTCGTCACATAGGCTACTCTTTTACGACAGGCAGCAAGGGATCTTTTATTTGCGCTTCCCACAAGCAGGATAGCACAAACCATGGCCTTTGTTGAACCAGTTATGGATCACTGGTCGGTGCAAGTGGTTTACACCTACCAATTGAGCCTTGCAGAGCATTCACTCAGGGTTTGGAGTGGGGATCTGGATTAAAAATCCCATGCCTCGACACCATAATCTAGAAGCCTTGCAATGAAGTTTAAACAAACAGGCAAAACAAAAGTATTAAATTATTGATTTTGTTAAATTATGTGGCTAACAACTAGTATTTTTCCTATTATAGAAATATGAATTAAAAAACACACATGAGCACACTTTTTGCATGATGTTTATGCGGAGTCATACTGTGTGACACAGTCGATAAGCTAAAAAGATATATTTCACGTTGTGAGATACGAAAAATATCACATGGGTGTCTTCGCCACCGCGGTGCAATAAATCCTAAAACTCAATAATACAGTATGATAATAAAGGATCATGTGGTTATGGTAAATAGTTTATTATGACGTCAAGTTAAGGTGGGGTTTTCTTCACATTTGTTCCAGCTGAGCACAAATAAATTAAAATTACTGCTTTTGCGTCCTTTTCTATCGCCGTCTGTCTGTTGGTGCATGTCAAGATTGCATTGCCAAAATAAGATCTTACGAAACACTTGACATGAAAGGCTGGCATTTAGATACAAACCTGTTTTGCAAAGGGCATAAATATATGTATATCAGGCCATGTTTAATTCAACTTTGAACTTTTCTTTAGGAATTAAGTGGACTCCCGACAGATGAAATGATTGTGTAATGTGAGGGTTAAAACAGCACTCTGTTGGTTGATCCCACAAAAAACAAACCTCCATGCTGTATTAATGCATTGTACTGTAATGTCATAGGTTGTGTCTCTGACGTGTTTAGGACTAAAAAAAAAAGGTGTGTTTCCAAGAACACTACATGTACATGTTCCAAGAAAAAAAGGGCTGACCCTAATTTTTGTTCAAAAAAATTGTGCATTAAAAAAAAAATTCTTTACATTAATATTAGGGTGAAAAAACTAAATTTATCTCAACTGATTAATGTGAATGTAGTTAAAAAAAAAAAAAAAAAAAAAAAAAAATACACAGCAAAACAAAACAGACCAATCTGCCTTACCAGGGATTCATTTTCAAGTTTAAAATTTGTTTTATTTAACAACACTACTAGAGCACATTGATTTATTAATCATTGGCTATTGGATGTCAAACATTTGATAATTTTGACATATAGTCTTAGAGAGGAAACCTGCTACATTTTTTAATTTTTTTTAGATTTTTTTATATGCACTATATCACAGACAGGATAGCACATTCCACAACCTTTAATATACCAGTCGTAGTGCACTGGATAGAACGAGTAATAGCCCAATGGGTCTACCGATGGTTCAAACCCCAGACTGACGGCGCATCAAGCGAGCACTTTCCCACTGGGCTACGCCACGCTCCAAGTTAATTTTATGAAGCAATCTTAGTGCTAAGATCACCTTAAATGCACTTATGGTGATCTTGGTGCTAAGATCATCTTAAATGCACTTATGATGATCTTGGTGCTAAGATCACCTTAAATGCACTTATGGTGATCTTGGTGCTAAGATCACCTTAAATGCACTTATGATGATCTTGGTGCTAAGATCACCTTAAATGCACTTATGGTGATCTTAGTGCTAAGATCACCTTAAATGCACTTATGGTGATCTTGGTGCTAAGATCGATTTGTATAACGGGGCCCTTATATTTTTTACAACATATTCTCAAAAACAATTTTTTTTTGGGCCTTAATTACTACATATTTTTGTGTGATGGATGTACAGCTGCTCTGCTTAGCCCATTGGGTGTAAGTAACCACACAATATACTTTTCCACAAAATCATAGAAGTCTGTAAAATGCAAAAAAAATGCAAGATGCAAAAACATACATGTAAATAGCTTACTGAAGTTTTTTTTCTCTCTGCCTGAATGCGTACAGTGTAAATGAATCAAGCTAAGTGAGAGAAGATGTTTGCCATGCATTCCGTGTTTGTGCATTTGGTGCGTCTTAGCATGTAGCAGGGATCAAGATTTGGATCAGTCAGTTGAGTGCTCTCTTGAGTTGCTGGCGTCACAGGATCGAACCCCCTCGGTGGATCCATTTAACTGATTGTTTTTTCTCTCGTTCCAACTAGTGCACCACAATTGGTCAAAGGTCATGGTATGTGCTTTCCTGTCTGTGGGAAAATGCATATAAAAGATCCCTTGCTGCATTAGGAAAAACGTAGTGGGTTTTCTCTCTAAGACTATGTCAAAATTACCAAATGTTTGACATCCAATAGTCGATGATTAATAAATCAATATGCTCTAGTGGTGTCATTAAACAATAAACAAATAGTTTAATCCATGACTGGTACATCAAAATGCTGTGGTATGTACTGTCCTGTATGGCAAAGTGCATGTAAAAACATCTCTTGCTGGTTTACTGTTAGAGTAGCTTACATGTATAGGGCAGTAGGATGTTTCCACTCTTTCTATCAATCAGGTGTTGAAATAACCATATTTTAGACACCAAATAGCTGTAATTTAAAATCTGCTGAGGTGTCATTGAACATACATTTTTTACCGGCCTCAGTAACGTCATGGTTAGGCCATTGGTCTACAGGCTGGTAGTTAATGGGTTCGGATCCCAGTCAAGGCATGGGATTTTTAATCCAGATACCGACTCCAAACCCCGAGTGAGTACTCCGCAAGACTCAATGGGTAGGTGTAAACCACTTGCACCGACCAGTGATCCATAACTGGTTCAACAAAGGCCATGGTTTGTGCTATCCTGCCTGTGGGGAGCGCAAATAAAAGATCCCTTGCTGCTAATCGGAAAGAGTAGCTCATGTAGTGGCGACAGCAGGTTTCCTCTCAAAATCTGTGTGGTCCATAACCATATGTCTGACACCATATAACCGTAAGCTAAAACGTGTTGAGCGCGTCGTTAAATAAAACATTTCTTTTCTTCTTGTTTTTTGAACATACATTCCTTTCTTTTCCTGTATCAAGAGTGGGGTCTAGCTCAGGTAGTAGAGCCTGATGTGCTTTGGTTGCAGGATCGAACCTCCTCAGTGGACTCATTCTCTATTTTTTTTTATAACCAGTGCCCCACAACAAGTTTATCAAAGGTCGTGGTATATGCTGTCCCATCTATGACAGAACAGTTGAAAGATCCCTTGCTGCTCATGAATTTTTTTAAACAGGTTTCCTCTAAGATTACAAGTCAGAATGACTAAATGTGTGATACCCAGTAGCCGATTAATTAATAAATAAATCGGTGTGCTCTAGTGATGTCGTTAAACAAAATAAACTTTAACATCCCTTATGACTTCTGTAACTGAAATACAGTAAATTGTAGTATTGATATCCGACCTTAAGGACTGTGTGGTTATTTTCAGTTACATCCAGTGCTCTTGACTTGGTATACACGTGCTTTATCGTGAAACAATACATGTACAAAATACCATTCTGCTACTCGGGAGTACTGTAGCCTCTATGATGTCATCTCTATGCCAAGGGGCGGGATGTAGCCCAGTGGTAAAGCATTTGTTTTATGCGCAGTCGGGCTAGGATCGATCCCCGTTGTTGGACCCATTGGCCTATTTTTCGCTTCAGCCAGTGCTCCACAACTGGTGTAACAAAGGCCGTGGTATGTACTATCCTGTCTGTGGGATGGTGCATATATAAGATCCCTTGCTGCTGCTCAAAAAGAGTAGTCCGTGAAGTGGCGACAGCGGGTTTCCTCTCTCAATATCTGTGTGGTCCTTAACCATATGTCTGATGCCATATAACCGTAAATAACGTGTTGAGTGTGTTGTTAAATAAAACATTTCCTTCCTTCCTCTATGCCATTGTCACAATTACCATGCATTCAGTCAGGGTTTCTGCCAGAGTGTAAAATGAGTATGGCGCCATACTCAAATGTTTTGGCAGATTTTATTAATTTTAAGTTGACCTTTTGACAAACATTAATGACTCTTTATCAATACTGTATGATTTTCTTAACCCTAACCCTAAACCTCACTCATTTTCTTTCAGGCATTCAGCACACACATTGTAAATATTCAATTTCATAGCGCCATACCCAAAATTTCTTTCTGGCAGAAACACTGTCAGTTAGAAATTTGATAGTTGTAGTTTATCCTTTTGATTACTGGATTAATGTTTGACAAAAACCATGTTGAGGGAGTTAAAATATATAACTTTTACTCACAAATTTTCACTTCAAATTTTATTAATTAATACATAAAATAATGTTCATATGTGAATTGGTAAACTTGTATTATTTTTGTGTGTTTTTCTAAGTTGTATGGTATTTTAGATCTTTTAATGTTGATTAAAATTAGGCAAAAAATCTATAAAGTTGCATTTACTTAAGCACATTTGTGGCCACATGTCAAGTATTTAATATCAGAGTTTTGGCAGATTAAAAAAAAAAACTTAACCTTTTGACAAAATGAATTACTCTTATCATTACTGTATGATTTTCTTAACCCTAACCCTAAATTTAGCCTATTTTCTTTCTGGTGGAGACCCCTATACCCCCTGTTGACTGTGGTTGCATTTGATCCCATAGCGCTATACCCCCAAAAAAAATTCTGACAGAAACACTATTTACAGCCATTATTCCCAATAACTGTGTACTGACTAGAATGTTTTTGGGAAACGAACTACGAGTTCATATACCAATATTTCGTGATTTTCATTGTTGGTAAAACGGTCAAATTTATTATCAAATTATCTATCACAATCAGCTATAAATTCTGCCATTGTTGTCAAGCGTAAATATTTGTCAAAAAACACTCTTTTTTTTAATCTCCAAATTCCCATGTATTTTTCATGCAAAAAAAATTAAATCAAAAACAGTCATTATCAAGAGTAGTCTTGATCAATGTTGGTCTAATATTATTTCAGTCAGTGCCGTGTGCAAAACGGCGGGAAATATGAATGATTGCATGTACTGTATGCGATATATACGGTGTGTAGGCTTGCGTGACATCTTGCGAGATATCTCACCTGCAGTAGTCAGAAGGTTAAAATGTGCAGCGGTAATCATATAGCAAACACTGCCTGCATGAAACACATAATATGCAGTTTCACAATATGTAAAGTTTTATATTTTAGTGAGGTATAAAACATGTTAAAGTAATAAAACAGAGTAATAAAGAATAAACTTCGACCAAGAATACAAACTGGTTGGGGGTTTTTGTGTGTGTTTTTTTTACCTAATAACATAACATAAATGTGCAACAAAGCTCGTAGATTTGTGTTAAAAACTACATGATATATTTATTCGTCAGCATAAAATATGTAATTACGCAATCAGAAAAAATCCATTGTTTATTGTAACCTACATGATAAGTGACACCTTTAATACAAACCTGGAATTTTTATTTATTTTAAAGGCAGCCATAATAGTTTGTCCAGGACAATAACAGGCCTCAGAATGCTTAACTTGTTTATGGGTTATGCAAAAATACATTTAGGTAACCCACTCCGGTCCATAGCCAGGATTTTGAGGGAGGGGGTTGCTTTAGGCTTATTGTGAGGCACGGTCCGGGGGCATATTGGGGGAAAAAAAGTCACCGGTAAGGTGGGATCGACTGACCCCCCCTGACCCCTATTGGTTATGTGCCTGCCATTTTCTTTTTGCATAACCTATTATGTGACTATAGATGGTTCCCTAAATTTTGCACGAATAAAAAATACTAAAATAATAATTTAATAAAATGGCTGCTAAATGAGGTCTAAAACACTGAAATAATAATTTAATAAAATGGCTGCTAAATGAGGTCTAAAATACTAAAATAATAATTTAATGAAATGGCTGCTAAATGAGGTCTAAAATACTAAAATAATAATTTAATGAAATGGCTGCTAAATGAGGTCTAAAACACTAAAATAATAATTTGATGAAATGGCTGCTAAATGAGGTCTAAAACACTAAAATAATAATTTAATGAAATGGCTGCTAAATGAGGTCTAAAAGACTGAAATAATAATTTAATAAAATGGCTGCTAAATGAGGTCTAAAAGACTGAAATAATAATTTAATAAAATGGCTGCTAAATGAGGTCTAAAATACTAAAATAATAATTTAATGAAATGGCTGCTAAATGAGGTCTAAAACACTAAAATAATAATTTAATGAAATGGCTGCTAAATGAGGTCTAAAACACTGAAATAATAATTTAATGAAATGGCTGCTAAATGAGGTCTAAAACACTAAAATAATAATTTAATGAAATGGCTGCTAAATAGGTCTAAAATAACAAAATAATAATTTAATAAAATGGCTGCTAAATGAGATCTAAAATAACAAAATAATAATTTAATAAAATGGCTGCTAAATGAGGTCTAAAAGACTGAAATAATAATTTAATAAAATGGCTGCTAAATGAGGTCTAAAAGACTGAAATAATAATTTAATAAAATGGCTGCTAAATGAGGTCTAAAACACTGAAATAATAATTTAATGAAATGGCTGCTAAATGAGGTCTAAAACACTAAAATAATAATTTAATGAAATGGCTGCTAAATAGGTCTAAAATAACAAAATAATAATTTAATGAAATGGCTGCTAAATGAGGTCTAAAACACTGAAATAATAATTTAATGAAATGGCTGCTAAATAGGTCTAAAATAACAAAATAATAATTTAATAAAATGGCTGCTAAATGAGATCTAAAATAACAAAATAATAATTTAATAAAATGGCTGCTAAATGAGGTCTAAAATAACAAAATAATAATTTAATAAAATGGCTGCTAAATGAGGTCTAAAATAACAAAATAATAATTTAATAAAATGGCTGCTAAATGAGGTCTAAAATAATAAAATAACAATTTAATAAAATGGCTGCTAAATGAGGTATAAAATTTTAAAATAATAATTTAATAAAATGGCTGCTAAATGAGGTATAAAACACTAAAATAATAATTTAATAAAATGGCTGCTAATTGAGGTCTAAAATAATAAAATAATAATTTAATAAAATGGCTGCTAAATGAGGTATAAAATTTTAAAATAATAATTTAATAAAATAGCTGCTAAATGAGGTCTAAAATAATAAAATTCTAGATCAGGTTCCATAAAAATGTTCATATAACTCAAATATAATGGGTCAAAGTACACTACAGGCCTCTAAAAATTGCGAGAATGATCATTTTGTTTGCATGTCGTTCATGCAAATCTAAATTAGCGTAACCTATTTTACGTTCGCGCATTAAATATAGCATTATTATTTACATGGACATAACTGGTTACGCAAAAAGAGCATGGGTTACCTGAATTTATATTTGCGTAACCCATAAATGGTATACACAGATATTCAATTATCAGAGGTGTGCACTAGCTTGAAATAGTTGTCTTGTGATTGGTGTGTGCCAGCTTCGAAGAAGTGTTTGAATTTGGGGTATGTAGTGCTGTGTGTAAATAATGTTGTTTTTATTACGGTACTATAAAATGTGATGTGTTTATTTTCAGATTTTTAGAAGCTTTACATGCTGCTTGTATACCTGTGTTGCTAAGCAACAACTGGGAGTTGCCATTCTCTGAAGTTATAGATTGGAATCAAGCATCAATATGGGGGGATGAACGACTTCTATTACAAGTAAGTGACTTCATTGTTGTATTTAACTTCACGTTTCGTGGAACATTTTGTTTTCAAAATCTTAATTGACGATATTCTGCCGTAGTCAGTTAAAAATTGATTAGTTGCTTAGCAACTACTGTTTAATGTTTGAAAATTGTTTAGCGATCTCTGAAAGTTAGCTTAGCGAATCATGACACGATACTGAACAAAATTAATGTACCCTGTGTTATGATGGTCCATGCTCATTAAAACTATTTTAAAGGGACAGACCCTAGTTTCAACCCATAGAAATTAACACTAAGTTTAGTTAATCTACAAACCTGTAACACATTTGAATAAAGTTATAATTGAGTGAAACATGAGTCTGTGACTTTGAAATGGTGAAATACCCTCTAAAAATAGACTAAAACTGGACTCCATAACTGTTACTTCCCAGACGCACGTGCGTTTTTAAAAATATGAGAAATGCATTTTGTGATATTAAAAACACCAGGATGACCAAAAACAATTCGAATGTACGGAAATGGATAATCTACACAATAAAATCTAAGTAAAGTATGATTTCAGTTATCAAAAACGGCTCTAATAGTCAAAAATATGCCTTAGTCTTTAAAAACTAGGGCATGTCCCTTTAAAAAAACAACTATTGTCCGAACCAAATTGTTAACAACTACGAAAAATTACTCTCCTACCTTTAATTGCCATTAGATTTCCTCCCAAGTTTGTTCAGACACAAATCTTGAAAAAACCCATTACAATGACACAGATTCCACATACCAGATGATAACCATGTCACCTATATCGACTTCGCTGAGAGCGCATAGGGGACAAAGCATGTAATTTTGTATCAGCTGCCATTTTGACTTTTTATGGAATATTCTTCAAGAGGGGTGAAAGGATAGGACTTAATCTAACAACGTCATAACATGTTATGATATAAAAGCAAACGTGATGACGTCATATTATTATTTTTTATTATTATTATTATTATTTTAATGATACCACTAGAGATCATCGATTTCATATTGATTGTGTCACATACTTTGGAGGCTTTCACCCCTCTTGAAGAGTATTCCATAAACAAGCAACATGGCAGACGGCAGAAAACTGCATGTATTTTTCCCTATGCAATCTCAGCAAAGACAATATCGGCAACATCGTTGCAGTCTCGTGTGTGGAATCTGTATATTTGTAGCGGTTTTTTTGCGATTTGTATCTGCACAAACTTTGGAGGAAATCTAACGGCAATTAAAGGTAGGAGAGTAATTTTTTGTAGTTGTTAACAATTTGGTTCCGACAATAGGGTATGTCCCTTTTAAACAAAAAACTAGGGTATGTCCTTTTAAACACAAACCTCAAGTCTCATTTGATGCAAGCTAATTGCATTATTTATTAAAACGTTTTAGGAGAGCTTCAAATTGATTGCGTTGCAGTACATTTTAAAATAAATTTCATTTGAAACATTATGTGATTGATCTGACACCTAATGGCTGATAGCTGGTAAGTAGCCCAGTGGTAAAGCACTCGCTCAATGCGTGATCGGTCTGGGATCGATCCCTGTCGGTGGGCCCATTGGACTATTTCTCGTTCCAGCCAGTGCACCACGACTGGTATATCAAAGGCTGTGGTATCTACTACCCTGTCTGTGGGATAGTGCATATAAAAGATCCCTTGCTGCTAATCGAAAAGAGTAGCCCATGAAGTGGTGACAGTGCGTTTCCTCTCTCAATATCTGTGTGGTCCGTAACCATATGTCTGACGCCATATAACCGTAAATAAAAATGTGTTGAGTACGTCGTTAAATAAAAAATGTCCTTCCTTCCTTCCTTCCTTCCCAATGGCCGATGTGTGTTTTTGTGCTGGGGTGTTGTTAAACATTTATTCATTCATCATGTTATTGCTCGCCTGGCATCATTTATGGAGAGTGGTCTTCAGTTCACCTTGATTTTGCTGTCATTTAGGAGTCTGGGTGCAGTGCTTCAAGGTGATTCTCTGAAATAAGCCCGAGGCAATTTTAAGATGTTAGACGTGTTTTCTTAAGACGGGATTGATCTGCTCCTTCCAACAAGTGTGTAGAAATAGACCTTTTACCAGTCTCTCACCAATACACCTAGCCCTCTGTGGCAGTCGCTTGTTTATCTAGCAGTTAGAGAGAAAAAAACTCAAGTGCTTTGAAGTGCCTGCCGGATGGAGGTATCAGGCAGAATGCATCACAGAAAGCGTTTTCCCGGGCCACTTTTCGGTTATTTAAAATATTACCAATGTGTTTACAATAATGAAAGCATTGATGACTATTACACATGCACGCATTGCTCACATGTTTCTGTGTATGTCTTGTTTTGTCTGTAGTGATATAACCACATTTCTGTTCGGAAGAAAAATGTGCTGATGGAATTCACGATAATTATTAGAATAATATTTTCAGTTAGTTTGTGTATTATTCTTATCGCTTTTTTGTGCAAAGCAGATGTATTAATATAGCTGATGTTGCATTTTCATTCCACTTGCTGTGACGATACATTCAAACCTGCTCCAGTGGCAACCTGTATTAAAAAGCCACCTGTCTTTAGAGACTGCCTCACTTGCCTCCCAAATCATCTTAATAGTGTACTGACTGACCTGTGTTAAACATACACCTGTCCTTAGAGACCACCTTACTTATGTGCCAAATCATATAATATTGTACACAGGCATGTGATTCTTCCGCTTTTTAGCGGAATACCGCTTTAAAAAAAAAAACTGTTTATCGTAAAATAAATCCGTGAAAATGTTTTCATAAACAAAATCCCATTTCCCTTTATTTTCAGGTTTTAAAAAAATTATTGCACTTCCACTAAACCATTTTCTTAATGGCTATTCGCTTACCTGTAGACAGTGTACCGCGATATAAGACTGATGACCAGTCAAAGAAATCGCTGTGCTTTTGTATGATAGAACATTTTCAGTTTTTTTTTTTAGAATACCAAATCTGTACATGCCTATGTACAGATTTACCTGTGTTAAACAGTCACCTGTTTTAGAGACCACCTCATTTTTTCCCCATCACTTTTCTCCCATTGTCAATTATTGAAATCGGACATTTCTTATATGTTATTGTTTATGGTGACCCTGGTGTTTGTAATGCCACGGAAAGGCACACTTACTTGAACCTCTGAAAAGTAACGGTTATGGTTAAAGTTTGTTTTGTTTAACTACACCACTAGAGCACATTGATTTATTAATCATGGGCTATTGCATGTCAAACATCTGGTAATTTTGACATAGAGTCTTAGAGAGGAAACACGCTGCATTTTTCCATTAGTAGCAAGGGATCTTTTATGTACACCATCCCACAGACAGGATAGCACATACCACAGCCTTTGATATACCAGTGGTAGTACACTGGCTGGAACAAGAAATAGCCCAATGGGCCCCACATCAACCGCTTTACCTCTTGGCTATGTCCTACCCCCTCAATGGTTATGGAGACGAACTCTAAGTCTATTTTAGAAGATATTTCCCCGTTTCAGTGACACAGTCTTGTTTCAGACTATTGTAACCGTATCCAGATGTGTTACAGTTTGTAGATTAATCAAACTCAGTGTATATTTTCACTGCTCAAACATGGGCCTGTGACTTCAATTGGATATGGGCATGTTAATATGATACCTTGCATCATCCCAGTTTAATTGATAGTGTTTGTGTGTTAAGGTGACTTGCACAAAGCTTGCTACATGTATAAACAAGTGAAGACTGCTAAAATAAAAATAATAACTTCCCCATTTGGGAATGTCGTTTTCTTATTGTTTTATATGTATACTACAACTTGTTTATTTCTAAGCAGATTGTTTTATAAATTGCACACAAAAATAGTGGGTTTTTCTTTCTTTTTCTTTTCATTTTTTTTTCAAAACACTTACTTTTCTTCTTACGGCAAATTAAACTGAAATTATTTACGAAAAAAAAACAGTGTTCATGAAGGATAGGAAGAACTATAGGGTGTATACTACCAAATCAAATCCCATAGACGACAATAGTAACATGTGGCTAAAAGGCCTACCTGCAGCATATTAATCAACATATACATCACAGATATAAATACTACCATCCCTCACCCTTGTGAATCAGACAAAATTGGGATTCAAGCTGCTTATTTCAGAGATAATGGGTAGCGTCTATGACTACCCTAGTTCCGCACAAAATTTGAGTAGTTTTTTTTTTACAGGTACCCCATACATGTTTTAAGCACAAGGTTACTTGACACAGTGGTACTAGATGAAATAAAATTGCATACTTTTTCAGGGTTTCTAGATTATGGTAGCCCCACTCCCATGGCTAGTGATATTCATTGTTGGGCTGGTAAATAACTACTATTGCCATGCCGGCTAGTGAAAAAACCCAGTCAAATGTTGCAGTTAAGTCGATTTTGTAAATATGAATCCCCTGTCCCCACCCCAACCCCCAATGTTAGTGTTTTTAAGCTCTATCTCCCCCTTTAGGTGACGTATCTGATTATTACTATTATTTAGTAAAATTGTATTAACTTAAAGTAAAGTAGGGCTGGTGAATTTTTAATCCTGGCTAGCAAATTTTTTAAATCACTGATCCCATGGCTAGTGGACCGGCCTCGGTGGCATCGTGGTTAGGCCATCGGTCTACAGGCTGGTAGGTACTGGGTTCGGATCCCAGTCAAGGCATGGGATTTTTAATCCAGATACCGACTCCAAACCCTGAGTGAGTGCTCCGCAAGGCTCAATTGGTAGGTGTAAACCACTTGCACCGACCAGTGATCCATAACTGGTTCAACAAAGGCCATGGTTTGTGCTATCCTGCCTGTGGGAAGCGCAAATAAAAGATCCCTTGCTGCTAATCGGAAAGAGTAGCCCATGTAGTGGTGACAGTGGGTTTTCTCTCAAAATCTGTGTGGTCCTTAACCATATGTCTGATGCCATATAACCGTAAATAAAATGTGTTGAGTGCGTCATTAAATAAAACATTTCTTTCTTTCTTTCCATGGCTAGTGGATTTTATAAAAATTGTAGAATCCCTGCATTTTTTGCCCAGATGAAACTCGCAGTCATGCCTGTAGGTTTTAATATCAGATGGTCATGGGCCGGTTCAGACAAACTCGAAAGATGAGTTGTCCAAATAGCTGATGTAGGACCAAATAACTAAGACTTGTTCAGTTTCATTGTCCGTTCACTGTCTTGTGACGTGCACCAGTCTGCGAAGGGCTTTCCTATAATAGATGAAGTTTAAATTGGATTATCTAACACATTCGAGGCTTTCTTCATAGCTTAACCCATTTTGTGAGTGAAACACACATTTTCGGTCACTTTGCAAGTCACAGTTCTGGTTTCTACTATCAGTATGTATCACCTTTATAAATAGCCATTCTACTGTAATCAACCTGTCTAGTACAGCCAACCTGTCTAGTATAGTCACTCTGTTTACTGCTGTTAACCTTAGTAGTTCAGTCTACCTGTCAAGTATAGTCAACCCGTCTTGTATGTTCCATCTGTCTAGTATGGTCAACCTGTCTAGTACAGCCAACCTGTCTAGTATAGTCACTCTGTTTACTACTGTTAACTTTAGTAGTTCAGTCTACCTGTCAAGTACAGTCAACCTGTCTTGTATGTTCCATCTGTCTAGTATGGTCAACCTGTCTAGTACAGCCAATCTGTCTAGTATAGTCACTCTGTTTACGAAGTACTGTTAACTTTAGTAGTTCAGTCTACCTGTCAAGTACAGTCAACCTGTCTTGTATGTTCCATCTGTCTAGTATGGTCAACCTGTCTAGTACAGCCAATCTGTCTAGTATAGTCACTCTGTTTACGAAGTACTGTTAACCTTAGTAGTTCAGTCTACCTGTCAAGTATAGTCAACCCATCTTGTATGTTCCATCTGTTTAGAACAGTCAACTTGTATAGTAGTCAACCTGTTTACTACGGTCAACCTGGTTAGTACAGTCAACCTGTCTACTACAATCAACCTGTGTGGTACAGTCAACCTGTCTACTACAATCAACCTGTGTGGTACAGTTAACCTGTCTTAGTGCAGTATACCTGTCAAGTACAGTCAACCTGTGTAATACAGTCAACCTGTTTAATACAGTGAATCTGTCTAGTACAGTCAACCTGATTGTTAGTCAACCTGTTCAGTACAGTGAACCAATCTGGTACAGTCAGCCTGTCTAGTAGAGTCACTGTCTACTGCAGTCAACCTGTCTGCTAAAACCAGCATTCATTCTAGTCAACCTTTTTAGTTCACTAGTGCACTAGCTGAAATAGCTCAATGATTCCAGTGTAGTTCCGATTGGATTTTGACTGGTATGTCTACAAAATTGTCTATTAAACCAATATTTCCCGATTTGTTCAACAAAGAGAAATACCAGTTTGACGACTGCATGGAAGCCACTGCCATGTTTTTAATTTTTATTGTTTTAATAAAAGGACCTTCCTATCAGCTAAATGAGCTATGGAAACTTGATTTTTGTGAACAGTGGAAATAAATATACCCATCTATTTTACGTGTGCCATTTGTTGAGTGTAACATGTGCTGTTTTTCACACTTGTCAGACTGAAATTACTTGCACTGTAGGAGCGTGATCGCACCCACGCACCTTAAAAAGCAGGGTCTGCTATCTACTATGTTCTTTACCACTGGGGACCGGCCTTGGTGGCGTCGTGGTAGGCCATCGGTCTACAGGCTGGTAGGTACTGGGTTCGGATCCCAGTCGAGGCATGGGATTTTTAATCCAGATACCGACTCCAAACCCTGAGTGAGTGCTCCGCAAGGCTCAATGGGTAGGTGTAAACCACTTGCACCGACCAGTGATCCATAACTGGTTCAACAAAGGCCATGGTTTGTGCTATCCTGCCTGTGGGAAGCGCAAATAAAAGATCCCTTGCTGCTAATCGGAAAGAGTAGCCCATGTAGTGGCGACAGCGGGTTTCCTCTCAAACTCTGTGTGGTCCTTAACCATATGTCTGACGCCATATAACCGTAAATAAAATGTGTTGAGTGCGTCGTTAAATAAAACATTTCTTTCTTTCTGTTTTTTTACTACTGGGCTACGTTCCACCCAGTTACAGTATGTATGTATGTATGTATGTAACAACTGCTATATTTGTATATTTTCTGCATATATTTTTTTATACAAAATTACATGTAAGTACATATCCGTTAACATTCCATGGTGGACACATTACATATATTTGGAGCTTAACTGACAACTGCTTTTTGGTGGTGTGTGGTTAAGGTCAGGAAAAGAATGTTACTTTCTGACAGCCCAGACATGTAGATCTAACCAATTACAGTGATTTTGTCAGATGTATAGAAGGCCACATTTATATGTAGGTCTGCTTTTTGTTAAACGCAGGTATTTAAGCATTGTATGTGGTTACACTCATACAGTATAATAAAGAAAATGTCTACTGCCAAAAACATGCTGGGGGGGGGGGGGGGGGGGGGGACTGAATGTAGTCCACAGCAAAAAAAAAAGTGCCATTGAGAATAATAATCTTAATGGCATTACGATTGACGTGAGTAATTGTAGGGGTTGCGTGTAAGTCAAAAACAGCCTTTGTAAATTCAGCCCGTAGTGGTTGTGGCACTTATTGTGGAGAATGAGAACATCTTCTGCATGAATTATTCCTTTCAGGACATAGCCATTTGGTAAAGCACTTGCCTGATTGATGCATGGTCGGTCTAGGATCGATCCCCATGGGTGGGCACATTGTGCTGTTTCTCATTCCAGTCAGTGCACCACGACTGGTGTATCAAAGGTCGTGGTATGTGCTATTCTGTCTGTGGGATGGTGCAGTTGGTTGAAGGTTTCTTTGTGTGTTTTTTAACAAAAAATTTATTTTAAAAAATTAAACAGGTTTAAAATGCATGCTTTGAACACCAAGATACTTTTTAATTACACCACTGCCACTGTTCCCACATGGGTGGGAAGTAAAGCACTCACTTTATACGCAGTCAGTGCACCATGACTTGTATAACAAAGGCTGTGGTATGTGCTATCCTGTCTGTAAGATGGTACAGTTGTCCTGAAGTCCTGTTGGTTGACATTTGTTTTACCAAATTTTATTTTTAAAAATTGAACACCCAAGTTAAAAATCAAAGGCTGTGATATGTGCTATCCTATCTGGGATGGTGCATATAAAAGATCTCTTACTACTAATGGAAAAATGTAGCAGGGTTTCATCTCTAAGACTGTATGTCAAAATTGCCAAATGGTTGACATTCAACAGCTGATGGTTAATAAATCAGTGTGCTCTAGTGGTGTCATTAACAAAACAAACAGTTCCCACACGGTTTCATTTAATAAATCAGTGTGCTCTAGTGGTGTCGTTAACAAAACAAACAGTTCCCACACAGTTTCCTTTCATTTTAACTTATTTTCATACTTATGTCCAATTAAGGTTCAAGAACACTGTCCTGGGCACACACACCTCAGCTATCTGGGCTGTCTGTCCAGGGCAGTGGGTTAGTTAATAGTATGAAAGAAGAGATGTAGTGGTTTTACACCTATCCATTGAGTCGTTAAAACTCGCTCGGGGTGGGAACATTATGACCAATGGCAAAACCTTGAAACCACTGAGGCTGGGGGTGGGACGTAGGCCAGTGGTAAAGCGTCCGCTCAATGCGTGGTCGGTCTGAGATCGATCCCCGTCGGTGGGTCCATTGGGCTATTTCTCGTTCCAGCCAGTGCCCCATGACTGGTATATCAAAGGCCGTGGTATGTACTACCCTGTCTGTGGGATGGTGCATATAAAAGATCCCTTACTGCTAATCGAAAAGAATAGCCCATGAAGTGGCGACAGCAGGTTTTCTCTCTCAATATCTGTGTGGTCCTTAACCATATGTCTGACGCCATATAACCGTAAATAAAATGTGTCGAGTGCGTCGTTAAATAAAATATTTCATTCCACTGAGGCTGGTCACACATAATAAGCACGTTGTCTTGTATTTCACAAAAGTGTATTAGTTAGTATTACATGTATTTTATAAAACGCAGATGCACCACTTGTAAACAAAATAGCTCGTGCCCTGCCCTCTTCCATTTATGGGCGACTCTAAATCTGTGGATCAAAGAAAGAAAGAAAGAAATGTTTTATTTAACGACACACTCAACACATTTTATTTACGGTTATATGGCGTCAGACATATGGTTAAGGACCACACAGATTTTGAGAGTAAACCCACTGTCGTCACTACATGGGCTACTCTTCCGATTAGCAGCAAGGGATCTTTTATTTGCGCTTCCCACAGGCAGGATAGCACAAACCATGGCCTTTGTTGAACCAGTTATGGATCACTGGTCGGTGCAAGTGGTTTACACCTACCCATTGAGCCTTGCGGAGCACTCACTCAGGGTTTGGAGTCGGTATCTGGATTAAAAATCCCATGCCTCGACTGGGATCTGAACCCAGTACCTACCAGCCTGTAGACCGATGGCCTACAATGATGCCACCAAGGCCGGTCCTGTAGATCAAGACATGTTTCATGAGGGTCAATTTGTTGTGACAAATTGTTAAATCTTGGTTCCTTTTGTTGGTCTTCTTTGATGTCTAGATTGGCATCTAATTACAGGCAAGCAGGGTCACTGGTAATGAACCCGACTTAAGCCATTAGCCATTAGCCATTATCCAGTGGAGAGGTCTGTAACCTTTTGTACCTTGCAGGGCAGATTTCAGCTGATAACTCAAGTATGCCAATTTGAAATTCCCCCTATTTGGAAGGCCTTGTTAATTATACCAGTGAGGAATAGAAAATTGTACATGGTATTTTATCGTCGTCAGATCAGAAACTCATGTTTTTCATGTTTCGTACACTAAATTGTAGTTGATTACACTAACAGAAGTGTGATAATTTGCATTTCTACCAGTATATACCGGCCTCGGTGGCATCGTGGTTAGGCCATTGGTCTACAGGCTGGTAGGTACTGGGTTCGGATCCCAGTCGAGGCATGGGATTTTTAATCCAGATACCGACTCCAAACCCTGAGTGAGTGCTCCGCAAGGCTCAATGGGTAGGTGTAAACCACTTGCACCGACCAGTGATCCATAACTGGTTCAACAAAGGCCATGGTTTGTGCTATCCTGCCTGTGGGAAGCGCAAATAAAAGATCCCTTGCTGCTAATCGGAAGAGTAGCCCATGTAGTGGTGACAGCGGGTTTCCTCTCAAAATCTGTGTGGTCCTTAACCATATGTCTGACACCATATAGCTGTAAATAAAATGTGTTGAGTGCGTCGTTAAATAAACATTTCCTTCTTTCTTTTTACCATTATATGGGGGCGGGACATAGCCCAGTAGTAAAGCGCTCGCTTGATGCGCGGTCGGTTTAGGATCGATCCCCGTCGGTAGCCCCATTGGCCTATTTCTTGTTCCAGCCAGTGTTCCACAACTGATGTAACAAAGGCTGTGATATGTACTATCCTGTCTGTGGGATGGTGCATATAAAAGATCCTTTGCTGCTAATCGAAAAGAGTAGCCCATGAAGTGGTGACAGCGGGTTTCCTTTCTCAATATCTGTGTGGTCCTTAACCATATGTCTGATGCCATATAACTGTAAATAAAAAGTGTTGAGTGCGTCATTAAATAAAACATTTCCTTCTTCCTTCTACCATTATGTGTTCATCATGTTTTGTGGATTATAGTTTTGAGCAAGAAAATAGCGTTGGTCCGATATCCTGTAATATTTTATCACAAATATGTTTGCAAAAGACAAAAATAGGTGTGGTAAATGGGAATTTATTATAGATGTGTTAGGAAGGGAGAAAAGTGTGTTTGTAGGTACAGTAGTATTTTATCACAGATATGCTGGCAAGTAAAAAATAGTGTTGGTAAATAGGATTTTGGCACAAATATGCTATCAAGTCGGAAAATAGGTTTCCTAACTAGGATTTTATTATAAATATGTTGAAAAAGGCTAGAATAGTGTTGGTAGATTGTATTTTATCACAAATGTGTTAGCAAGGGAAAGATAGTGTTGGTATTTTATCATAACTATGTTAGCAAGGGACAAAATAGGCTTGATAGCTGGTATTTTTCCATACATCATAATTATAGCGAAGAAGTAAATGATACTGGTGGATGTTTTGACAACTTTTGTTTGTGCCTCTGTTATACCGAACTCACTCAAAACGAGTCTTTCATTCATTTATTTCAACCTATTTCCATCCCTATATTCAATTAAAAGTTCAAGCACTCTGTCCTGGGCACACACCTCAGCTATTTGGGTGAGAGCCGGTACCGGGCTACGATTCCCAGTACCTACCAGCCTTATGTCTGATGGCTTAACCACGATATCACTGAGGCCAGTATAATGATTTTTAAACCAAATTTATTTTTGTTTTACGGTCAGTAGTTTGTTTTGTTTAATGACACCACTAGAGCACATTGATTATATATTAATCATCGGCTATTGAATGTCAAACATTTGGTAATTTTGACATATAGTCATAGAGAGAAAACCTGTTACATTTTTTCATTAATAGCAAGGGATCTTTTATATGCACCATCCCACAGACAGGACTGCACATACCACGGCCTTTGATATACCAGTCGTGGTGCACTGGCTGGAATGAGAAATAGCTCAATGGGCTCACTGGCAGGGATCGATCCAAAACCGACCGTGCATAAAGCGAGCGCTTTACCACTGGGCTACATACCTCCCGCCCCTATTTTGAGGTCGAAGCCCAAAGACTATTATTGTTATTAATGCAGATCCAGATTGACCTAACTACTACTAATGGTCTTGTTCATTAATGCTGTCGATGCTGCTGCTGGAGTCCCCTGGTAAATGGAATGAAGTATTAACCATTTTATATCCATCAAGCCTGATGGCTCCGGCTGCTTAGGTGTGATTTACTTGAACTTCCATTATGGTTGCATGTGTGCAGCTAATTTAAGGACTCACCAGGGAGATTGTGGAGTAAAACTGGCGTAGGGTTCGATCATCTCTGATAGCCACCAGCTTTCTGTTGGGCCGATATCTGCACCCGACGTTTGTTCGTGCCACTCCATACAGTTATAGATTCCAAGCGTTTTTCTTCCTCAGTCTTGCTCAATGGGAAGTATTTTACCGGCTCTTACATGCTTTTGTTATTTAGACTCAATAGGTTGTCTGGTGTTGCAGGCGATTACCGGATATATTTCTGTTACAGTCGGCTGTCGGTGGCAGCATGACTAAAAGATGTGAATCAGCTTCAGCTTCAGTGCTGTAGTGGTTAAGCTGTATGACTTAGAGGCTTCCACCCAGAGCGAGTTTAACGACTTAATGGGTAGGTGTAAGGCCACTACACAGAGACTTATCTCTCACTAACCACTAACCAGGACAGTGTGTAGGTTTTAAGGCCACTATACAGACTTCTCTCACACTAACCATTAACAACTAATCACTAACCCATAATAGTGGATAGGTGTAAGGCAACTACACAGACTTATCTCTCACTAACCACTAACCAGGACAGTGTGTAGGTTTTAAGGCCACTATACAGACTTCTCTCACACTAACCATTAACAACTAATCACTAACCCATAACAGTGGATAGGTGTAAGGCAACTACAAAGACTTATCTCTCACTAACCACTAACCAGGACAGTGTAGGTTTTAAGGTCACTATACAGACTTCTCTCATACTAACCATTAACAACTAATCACTAACCCAGAACAGTGGATAGGTGTAAGGCCACTACACAGAGACTTATCTCTCACTAACCACTAACCAAGACAGTGTGTAGGTTTTAAGGTCACTATACAGACTTCTCTCACACTTACCATTAACAACTAATCACTAACCCAGAACAGTGGATAGGTGTAAGGCAACTACACCAACTTCTCACTAACCATTAACAAATAACCACTAACCCAGGACAGTGGGTGGGTGTAAGGCATCTACACAGACTTTTCTGTCACTAACCATTAACAACTAACCACTAACCCAGGACAGTATAGGTTAAGGCCACTACACCGACTTCTCTCACACTAATCACTAACCCAGAACAGTGGATAGGTTAAGGCCACTACACCGACTTCTCTCTCACTAACCATTAACAACTAATCACTAACCAGGACAGTGGGTGGGTGTAAGGCGTCTACACAAACTTTTCTGTCACTAACCATTAACAACTAACCACTAACCCAGGACAGTGGATAGGTTAAGGCCCACTACACCGACTTCTCTCACACTAACCACTAACCCAGAACAGTGGATAGGTGTAAGGCAACTACACCGACTTCTCTCACACTAACCATTAACAAATAACCACTAACCCAGGACAGTGGGTGGGTGTAAGGCCACTACACCGACTTCTGTCTCACTAACCACTAACAACTAATCACTAACCTTCTGGCCCAGCACAGTTTGCTTGAAACGTAACAGAATTATAGCACGAAATTAACTATAAATGAATGGTCAGTATTAACTAAAAACTAACTGCGACCAAAACCACACATTTTCAGTGACATTACTGACTTTCAGTTTCACATTACTGACTTTCAGTTTCACATTACTGTCTTTCAGTCCCACTAGGGCAGGACATAGCCCAGTGGTAAAGCGCTTGCTCGATGCACGGGCGGTCTGAGATCGATCCCTGTCTGTGGGCCCATTGTGCTATTTCTCGTTCTAGCCAGTGCACCATGACTGGTATATCAAAGGCTGTGGTATGTACTACCCTGTCTGTGGGATGGTGCATATAAAAGATCCCTTGCTGCTAATCGAAAAGAGTAGCCCATGAAGTGGCGACAGCGGGTTTCCTCTCTCTATATCTGTGTGGTCCTTAACCATATGCCTGATGCCATATAACCATAAATAAAATGTGTTGAGTGGCTTTGTTAAATAAAACATTTCCTTCCTCTCACTATCTGTGTGGTCCTTAACCATATGTCTGATGCCATATAACCATAAATAAAATGTGTTGAGTGCGTCGTTAAATAAAACATTTCCTTCCTTCATAACAGGGAAAACAGTTTTCATATTTTCTCAGTCAGAAATATTTAACGTTTAACGTACAATACTATTTGACGATTTGACGCTTACAAACCAATCACCTTGGTAACTATAAGTTTTGTCTCCATTCTTCTGTCTGTCTATCTGTTCGTCCATATGTCCCACATATAGTTTTTCAAAACAATTTGGCATTGCCTCAAGATACTGAGCCGACATCTTGTGGATATCACTTTATCATTTACTGTTACAAATAGATTTTTACTCTCATGGCGATGTACCCATTTTATACTCAGTTATGGCCCTTGAACTTAAATATGAAGATTTGTTGGGCCTACCGGCCTCAGTGGTATCGTAGTTAAGCTATTAGATATACGGCTAGTAGGTACAGGGTTTGCAGCCCGGTACCAGCTCCAACCGAGAGCGAGTTTAACAACTCAATGGGTAGGTTTAAGACCACTACACCCTCTTCTCTCTTACTAACAACTAACTCATTGTCCTGGACAGACAGCCCAGATACCTGAGATATGTGCCCATGACAGCATGCGTGAACCGTAATTGGATATAAACATGAAAATAAGTTGAAATGAAAGGTGGGGCTTGCTTGGGAACATATGTTGCTTTAATAGTACTCTCAGGTTGCTTGTTTTTAATTTAATTACATTCATTATAATCAGGCATTTTCTGATAGTGGTATTTCTCATTCCAACCAGTCCCCCACTGCAGGTGTATTCAAAGGCCATGTAGATCTATCTTACTATTTTGGGTGCAACAGAATTTTAGGCTTTTTTTTTTGGTCTGTTCTGTGCACATTGAGGTCTTTTTAGTGCAGTAAATGTACTAACAACTGTACTAACAAGAGTTGTAGATATCCAGAAATACATTTCAAGTTGTTTTACCAGTGCACTACAACTGGTCTAAGGTCGTGGTGTGTGCTTTCCTGTCTGTGGGAAAGTATATAAAAGATCCCTTGCTGCATTAGGAAAATGTAGCAGGTTTCCTCTGATGACTCTGTGTCAGAGTTATCAAATGTTTGACATCCAATAACCATTGATTAATTAATCAATGTGCTCTAGTGGTGTCGTTAAACAAAACAAACTTCAAATTATTTTAGTTTAAGTCTTAACATTTCAGTGGTTTTGAGGGGAAATGTTTTCAGGTCAGCATGATTATCTTAATTTTGGCATCGTTATTTTGGGCACAACGTTTCTGGCCTTGACTCTGGTGCAGTTAATCTGAAGTCCTGCGTGTATAAGACTACCTGACTTGCTTTGCATTTGCTAGCTGGTTTAGCTGTCCTGGTACACTCCCCTCACATGCAGGATAGCAGTCCATGACATGATGTTTGGAGATACCAAGGGTAGAAAATACATGTACACCGGAACTGGGACCAACCTGCGTGAAGCAGGTCCACTCAAGTGCATCGACATCGTGACCTGAAGCTCATTAGACCGGCACCCTACCTTTGAACTGGATCCTTCTTTGATAACAAAGTCACGTGATTATGTGTAGCACACACACAAAGAAAGATGGAGAGAGGGAGAGGAGATAGAGAAGAAGAGAGAGAGAGAGTAAATCAGAGACAGAGAGCATCCTTCATTGATAACAATCACAGGTCATTCCTTATGTACACACACACACACACATGCACACACAGAGAGAGAGAGAGAGAGAGAGAGAGAGAGAAGAGAGGAGAGAGAAGAAGAGAGAAAGTAAATCAGAGACAGAGAGCATCCTTCATTGATAACAATCACAGTCATGCCTTATGTACACACACACACACACACACACACACACAGAGAGAGAGAGAGAGAGAGAGAGAGAGAGAGAGGGGATAGAGAAGAAGAGAAAGAGAAAGTAAATCAGAGAGAGAGAGCATCCTTCATTGATAACAATCACAGTTATGCTTTATGTACACACACACATGCACACAGAGAGAGAGAGAGAGAGAGAGAGAGAGATAGAGAAGAAAGAGAGAGAGGAGATAGAGAAGAAAGAGAGAAAGTAAATCAGAGACAGAGAGCATCCTTCATTGATAACAATCACAGTTATGCCTTATGTACACACACACACACACATGCACACACAGAGCAAGAGAGAGAGACAGACAGACAGACAGACAGAGACAGACAGAGACAGACAGACAGACAGATATCCTATACCTCATGTTTGCCTTTATTTTCATGGTAATTCATTTGACTTCATCCCTAGCTGAATTTGATGCAGATATTTAGATTTATATCTATTCATGACCCCATGGTGACTGGCGGAATCTGTCCCACATATCAGCAGTGGTAATAGTTGCTTTGCCGGCGTATGCAGTTTTCTCCCATGAATATATATGCACTCTCGGTCATATCTGCAGTGGTAGTACAGTGAAGCCCCTCTAAAATGACACCCACCACACCAAGTAAGAAGTTTGGTTTTAATAGGTATCCATTTTGGAGAGGTCTTGTACTACTGATACTTAAGAAGGGACAATAAAAAATATTCTAGTTTTGATGAAAATTCAGTTTTCTGAATGTCTGGTTTTGAGGAAACGTCAGTTTTCTGAATGGTTTTGAGGGAACTTCAGTTTTCTGAGTGTCTGGTTTTAAAGGAACTTCAGTTTTCTGAGTGTCTGGTTTTGAGGGAACTTCAGTTTTCTGTGTATCTGGTTGTGAGGGAACTTCAGTTTTCTGAATGGTATCAGTTTTCTGAATGTTGGTTTTAAAGGAACTTCAGTTTTCTGAGTGTCTGGTTTTGAGGGAACTTCAGTTTTCTGAGTGTCTGGTTTTGAGGGAACTTCAGTTTTCTGAGTGTCTGGTTTTGAGGGAACTTCAGTTTTCTGAGTGTCTGGTTTTGAGGGAACTTCAGTTTTCTGAGTGTCTGGTTTTGAGGGAACTTCAGTTTTCTGAATGGTTTTGAGGGAACTTTAGTTTTCTGTGTATCTGGTTACTAGGGAACTTCAGTTTTCTGAATGTCTGGTTTTAAAGGAACTTCAGGTGTCTGGTTTTGAGGGAACTTCAGTTTTCTGAGTGTCTGGTTTTGAGGGAACTCAGTGGTTTTGAGGGAACTTCAGTTTTCTGAGTGTCTGGTTTTGAGGGAACTTCAGTTTTCTGAGTGTCTGGTTTTGAGGGAACTTCAGTTTTCTGAGTGTCTGGTTTTGAGGGAACTTCAGTTTTCTGAGTGTCTGGTTTTGAGGGAACTTCAGTTTTCTGAATGGTTTTGAGGGAACTTCAGTTTTCTGAGTGTCTGGTTTTGAGGGAACTTCAGTTTTCTGTGTGTCTGGTTTTGAGGGAACTTCAGTTTTCTGTGTATCTGGTTTTGAGGGAACTTCAGTTTTCTGAATGTAGGGAACTTCAGTTTTCTGGTCTGGTTTTGAGGGAACTTCAGTTTTCTGAGTGTCTGGTTTTAAAGGAACTTCTGGGTTTTGAGGGAACTTCAGTTTTCTGTGTATCTGGTTACTAGGGAACTTCAGTTTTCTGAGTGTCTGGTTTTGAGGGAACTTCAGTTTTCTGAGTGTCTGGTTTTGAGGGAACTTCAGTTTTCTGAGTGTCTGGTTTTGAGGGAACTTCAGTTTTCTGAGTGTCTGGTTTTGAGGGAACTTCAGTTTTCTGAGTGTCTGGTTTTGAGGGAACTTCAGTTTTCTGAGTGTCTGGTTTTGAGGGAACTTCAGTTTTCTGAGTCTCTGGTTTTGAGGGAACTTCAGTTTTCTGAGTCTCTGGTTGCTAGGGAACTTCAGTTTTCTGTGTGTCTGGTTTTGAGGGAACTTCAGTTTTCTGAGTGTCTGGTTTTGAGGGAACTTCAGTTTTCTGAGTGTCTGGTTTTGAGGGAACTTCAGTTTTCTGTGTATCTGGTTTTGAGGGAAACTTCAGTTTTCTGAGTGTGGTTTTGAGGGAACTTCAGTTTTCTGAGTGTCTGGTTCAGTTTTCTGTGTATCTGGTTGCTAGGGAACTTCAGTTTTCTGAGTGTCTGGTTTTGAGGGAACTTTAGTTTTCTGAGTGTCTGGTTTTGAGGGAACTTCAGTTTTCTGAGTCTCTGGTTTTGAGGGAACTTCAGTTTTCTGTGTATCTGGTTGCTAGGGAACTTCAGTTTTCTGAGTCTCTGGTTTTGAGGGAACTTCAGTTTTCTGAGTGTCTGGTTTTGAGGGAACTTCAGTTTTCTGAGTGTCTGGTTTTGAGGGAACTTCAGTTTTCTGAGTGTCTGGTTTTGAGGAAACGTCAGTTTTCTGAGTGTCTGGTTTTGAGGAAACGTCAGTTTTCTGAATGGTTTTGAGGGAACTTTAGTTTTCTGTGTATCTGGTTACTAGGGAACTTCAGTTTTCTGAATGTCTGGTTTTAAAGGAACTTCAGTTTTCTGAGTGTCTGGTTTTGAGGGAACTTCAGTTTTCTGAGTGTCTGGTTTTGAGGGAACTTCAGTTTTCTGAGTGTCTGGTTTTGAGGGAACTTCAGTTTTCTTTGTATCTGGTTTTAAAGGAACTTCAGTTTTCTGAGTCTCTGGTTGCTAGGGAACTTCAGTTTTCTGTGTATCTGGTTTTGAGGGAACTTCAGTTTTCTGAGTGTCTGGTTTTGAGGGAACTTCAGTTTTCTGTGTATCTGGTTTTGAGGGAACTTCAGTTTTCTGAGTCTCTGGTTGCTAGGGAACTTCAGTTTTCTGTGTATCTGGTTGCTAGGGAACTTCAGTTTTCTGTGTATCTGGTTATGAGGGAACTTCAGTTTTCTGAGTGTCTGGTTTTGAGGGAACTTCAGTTTTCTGAGTGTCTGGTTTTGAGGGAACTTCAGTTTTCTGAGTGTCTGGTTTTGAGGGAACTTCAGTTTTTTGAATGGTTTTGAGGGAACTTCAGTTTTCTGAATGTCTGGTTTTAAAGGAACTTCATTTTTCTGAGTGTCTGGTTTTGAAGGAAATTCAGTTTTCTGAGTGTCTGGTTTTGACAGAACTTCAGTTTTCTGAATGGTATTGAGAGAACTTCAGTTTTCTGAGTGTTTGGTTTTGAAGGTTTTGAGGGAACTTCAGTTTTCTGAGTGTCTGGTTTGGAGGGAACTTCAGTTTTCTGAGTGTCTGGTTTGGAGGGGTTTCACTGTAGTGTGGTTCCAGCCCTGTGCACTTTCTCTCACATGAATATGTGCAGGATGTGTCATTGCCCTTGAGCATATGGTTGTATGATGTGAATTTTTAAAACACAGCTCAATGATTTATTTTATTTATTTTTTATTTAAGTTTGACTTTTTATTTCCTTTGCATGTGGAATAGGAGTTAACCCAGTGGTGAATGTTAGCCTGAGGAATGGGAGGTCAGCAGATCAATCCCCTGTGCAGTAGATCTCTTGATTTTTCCCATTCCATCATCTTCTTAATTTACTGTGGGAAAGTACAAATTAACTTCATGCACACATAAACAGGGTTTCTTGCAGGGGGGGGGGGGGGGGGGATTTAGCTCAGTCAGTTGAGTGCTCGCTTGAGATGCTTGCATCGCAGGATCGAACACCTCAGTGGATCTATTCAACTGACTAAGCCTTTTTCTCATTCCAACCAGTGCACCACAACTGGTCAAAGGCTGTGGTATGCTCTCCTGCCTGTGGGAAAGTGCATATAAAAGATCCCTTGCTGTATTAGGTAAAAATGTAGCTTGTTTCCTCTGATGACTACGTGTCAGAATTACCAAATAATTGACATGCAATAGCCGATGATTAATTAATCAATGTGCTCTAGTGGTTTCATTAAACAAAACAAACTTTAAACTTTCTTTCAGAGGGTATGTGGGGTAAAATTATGTACCCAAAAACTTTGGAAAATAATGGACATATTTTAATAATTTTTAGATAGATGATAGTGAGAGAGAACTGTTGTTTAAAATTTGTCAGTGCACATGAAATGCAGTGTCCATTATCAAAACATTTAAACCCCATAACCATCCAGAAGGAGCACTTATGATCTGTTTTGTTTTTATTACGTACCCTCAAATTATTTTCTGGCAGAAAGACTGGAAAAAAAGAAAGAAATGTTTTATTTAACGATGCACTCAACACATTTTATTTACGGTTATATGGCGTCAGACATATGGTTACGGATCACACAGATATGAGAGAGGAAACCCGCTGTTGCCACTTCATGGGCTACTCTTTTCGATTAGCAGCAAGGGATCTTTTATATGCACCATCCCACAGACAGGGTAGTACATACCACAGCCTTTGATATACCAGTCATGGTGCACTGGCTGGAACGAGAAATAGCCCAATGGGCCCACCGATGGGGATCGATCCCAAACCGACCGCACATCAGGCGGGCGCTTTACCACTGAGCTACGTCCCGCCCCACCTTAAGACTGGAAGACTGATTCCACTCTTTCTGCCAGAAAATAATTGGAGGGTACGTAATACAAAAACTACATATATGTCGATGCCCTTACTAAGTGACTATGGGTAACAAATGTTTTCAAATTGCACATTGCATTTCATACACTTTAACAATTTTTAAAAACAGCAATTCTCTTACTATAATTTATTTTAAAATTATAAAAATAGATCCATTAATTGCCAAGATTTTACGGTATGTAATTTTACCCTCCATATCCTCTGGCAGAAACTCTGGTCTTAAAGGGACAGACCCTAGTTTTTAAACACTAAGGTATATTTTTGACTATTAGAGCCGTTTTTGATAACTGAAATTATACTTTACTTAGATTATTATTAGATGGTTTAGATTATCATTTTCCATACATTCGAAGTGTTTTTGGTTGTCCTGGTGTTTTTAATATCACAAAATGCATTTGTCATATTTTTAAAAACGCATGTGCGTCTGAGAAGTAACAGTTATGGAATCAAGTTTTAGTCTATTTTTAGAGGGTATTTCACCATTTCAAAGTCACAGACTCATGTTTCACTCAATTGTAACTTTATCCAAATGTTTTACAGGTTTGTAGATTAACTAAACTTAGTGTTAATTTTCACGGGTTGAAACGAGGGGTCTGTCCCTTTAAGGCAGTTTACCACCATTCCCTGTGTTGTAACTTTGGGTTCCATTTTAATATAGTCCGGTTTAGGAAATAGTTCTTCATTAAAATATATTTATATATATATATATAATACTTAAGTGCCTTTTCAAATCTTTCTTTGATGATTACAAGTAGGTTGACCTGTTTAATATTTAACTAACCCCTGTGTTTTGAAGTTGCTTGTTATTTTAAGTATTAAATGTTAACAAGTTAAGTAACTGCAGTACTGCTCAAGTGATATACCGCACAGAGACAGTGCTTTAGCCAACTTTTAATCCCTAAG
This sequence comes from Gigantopelta aegis, assembly GCF_016097555.1. Classification (NCBI taxonomy): domain Eukaryota; kingdom Metazoa; phylum Mollusca; class Gastropoda; order Neomphalida; family Peltospiridae; genus Gigantopelta; species Gigantopelta aegis. The sequence goes on along the minus strand of NC_054705.1, from coordinate 30,717,548 downwards.
ACTTCCGTTTGTTCCCCCCCCCCCCCCCCCCAACAAAATAAAGACCCATCCTGCTTTTTTATGTTTAAAAAAAACACCCAAAATAACAGCAACTACTATTAGTGTTGTTGGGAAATGATTGGAATTTCATCATCAATTATTAGTTACAATCAGTTGGGGGGTGAGACGTAGCCCAGTGGTAAAGCACTCGCTTGATGCACGCTCGGTTTGGGATCGATCCCCGTCATTGGGCTATTTCTCGCTCTAGCCAGTGCTCCACAACTGGTGTAACAAAGGCCGTGGTATGTGCTATCCTGTCTATGGAATGGTGCATATCAAAAGATCCCTTGCTGCTAATCGAAAAGAGTAGCCCATGAAGTGGTGACAGCGGGTTTTCTCCCTCAGTATCTGTGTGGTCCTTAATCATATGTCCGACGCCATATAACCATAAATAAAATATGTTGAATGCGTCGTTAAATAAAACATTTCCTTCCTTATAATCAGTTGGCACCAACCGATCAACATTTGATTACACAACTGGTTTGAATTATATGGACTATCAACCCCTGCAGTTAAGAAAATGTCTAGCTCAAAACAGAAACGTGACTGCATCAGTAATTATGTAAAAGATGAAAGTTTACAGTTTAGTTTGCTCTTGAAAAAAAGAAAGAAATGTTTTATTTAACGACGCACTCAGCACATTTTACTTACGGTTATATGGCGTCAGACATATGGTTAAGGACCACACAGATATTGAGAGAGGAAACCCGCTGTCACCACTTCATGGGCTACTCTTTTCGATTTTTTTTAAAAATGAGAATCACATCGGCCATTTTCGGTTTCCGTAATGTCAACCCGATCGCTTCGGATATTTTCTTTGCCCCACTGACCCCCTTTAGGGACCCATCCCAGGGTATAAACTACTAAACAATTTGGGGATGGTGAATGGCCCCATTCCCCTAACGTAAATTCCCAATCCAATATCAAACTTTTCCCCAGTTAGACCCTTCAACCCAACAGTTTCCCAAAGTTGCTCTTATTGTGGACACTTGAACTCATAAAAATGTTTACAAATTTAGCTAATTGTATTTTTTTTTTTTTAAATGACATAGAAAAAGTTTCGTTTTGGTTTTCCAATCGATTATGAACACGTGACGAACAACTCTGACCTGGATATGCAAATTAGGTGTATCCTATTTTGATACAGTCTGTTGTATCGTAGTTTTTAGTAATAATGCCTACATTGTCTGATATAATATATTTTTGGTAGAAGAATATAACTTTTTGTTTTAATCCATCCATTTGCGTTAACACATATTTGGGATCTATCGCAACACGTCCAATCCGCTATTTACGGACGTAGCAAGTAAAAGTATTGACTTAATGTGCATCCTGCACTACCATTTGCTGTGCTATTTTAAGCAGACGATCTTATTTTGTAAAAAGGTGTGTACATATGTTTCGTACTTTTTTCCCCAGATAATTTATTATTATTGTTTAAAAAAAAAAAAAAAATCATGTTTGGTACGGTTTTTGTAATTAACCCCACCCCCCACCCACCCCAAAAAAAACCCGTTATACAGTAGTTGTAAATTAAGTGAAAAAAAACCCTAATTTAAATGTGCTACTCACTCCCTTTGAAGTAATGGCCGTACCCGATGTCACACCATGTGACGAACAGCACGTGCGAGTTTGAACACTGTTACAATGTAATAGTTCTGCTGTGAGATTATTAGATTGCGTATTATAGATATTGAGACTTAATAAAATTGATCCGGTGAAAAATTAACATTTACCGACCAGCGGTATGTTACTTCTTTATTATTTACGATTGAATAATGGGGTCATTCGAGAACTACTCAACGTGTACTAAGGAGAGTAGGAATTATGGGATGTGTGACAAAACGTAATTGGGGAGGTGGGGGGTGGGGGGTGGGGGGGGTGTTATTGTGCAACGTAATGTTAATTAATAAAGTATGCAACCAGTCATTGCTGTTTTATTTTAACATATATGTATTACTAAAGACCCCAAAGTAAAATATGACATGGTCACAAAACGTTACACGAGCGAGAGGGGTATTAAAACTGCAAGATTTTGCATTGCGTATTGTTAAATGGACACAACATCAATCGAGTACTATTCAACGTTAGCGTAATGCAGTATTAGACATTGGCTTTTACCCCAATTTTTAACGACCATAATCAATTTGCAATAAGACTACGGCGACCCGATATAAATGTATTTGAATATTTGATTTGCCGTCCATTAGCTGGCGGTCAAGCCAAAATAAATAATATCAAGTAATAATGCAAACTTTAAAAAAAATGTCCGTAACTTGTGAAAGAACACCCCAGCAAATGTCAGCCTAATAGGACTATTTTTATTAATATAGGTTCACTGCAGGACCCATCAAATTAATGTTTTTGTCCAATAAAAAAAAACCCAACAGGGTTTGGGTTGGGAGGAATACATGTTTAAAGTGGACTACAATTGTCATGTAAAACACTACCATTTTGAATGGTGATATAATCATGGCACTGACATCCGCCATCTAAACCCCCAACCAGGGCAATGCCCTGTACCTTGAAATTTCAGTCACAACATTTTACTTTTGTTAACAGCCATGTAGATCTGTAATTACAAATGTCAAAATGACCAGATATAACTGTGATTACAAATGTCAAAATGACCAGATATAACTGTGATAACAAATGTCAAAATGACCAGATATAACTGTGATAACAAATGTCAAAATGACCAGATGGGTTAACTGTGATTACAAATGTCAAAATGACCAGATATGATAATTGTGCTTACAAATATGCGATCGACATTCCATGACCGATTGTCTTTAAGTGGAATGCACTGGATGGCCAGTTGCCATGACAATTACTAACAGATTAATCATAATTGCAGCCAAGCATAAGCTGGGCTTGGAAATCAATTAAAACAGGAGACTGCTTTATGACTTGTGACAACTTCATTAAGTCATGCTACTTTGTATTAGTGTTTAACCACTAACGGTTCAAGTTTGTTTTCTGGGTACTCCGCTTATGAATTTACTACCTACAGCTCACCGTATGTGATAGAATATATGTATGGCAGATTCGGTGGTGTATGACACTGGGGTGTGGTGTATGCCAGATGGGATGGGGTAGTTTAAAGTACGGGCGTATGAATATGCCAAAAAGTGGGGGTGGGGGTGGGTGGGTGGGGACACACACACACATATATATAAATATATGTATAAATATTTAAAAAAAAACATCCTTGCTACCACAAAGGGGGGGGGGGGGCACATGCCTCATTGCCCCCCTTCCTACACCAGTATATGGTAACTGGGTTGTACATGAAAAATCATGTTTGACAAAAGATGTGTGTGACAGTTGGGGTGGTCTATGGAAAAATGGGGTGGTGTGTGACAAATGGAGAGACATACATGTATGATAAATGCAGTGGTATGTCAAATGGGGTGATGTATGACAGTGGGGTGAGAAGAAATATGTGTATGATAAATGCAGTGTTATGTCAACTGATATGTGTATGACAAATGGTGTGTGACAAATTGCGCCGTGTATGATAAATGGGATGTGTGATAAATTGAGCAGTATGTATGACAAATGGCGTGTGACAAATTGAGCAGTGTGTATGACAAATGGCGTGTGACAAATTGAGCAGTGTATGACAAATGGGATGTGTGATAAATTGAGCAGTGTATGACAAATGGGATGTGTGACAAATTGAGTGGAGTGGTATATGACAAATGGGATGTGTGATAAATTGAGCAGTGTATGACAAATGAGATGTGTGACAAATTGAGTGGTGTATGACAAATGAGATGTGTGACAAATTGAGTGGTATATGACAAATGGGATGTGTGACAAATTGAGTGGTGTATGACAAATGAGATGTGTGACAAATGAGATGTGTGACAAATTGAGTGGTGTGTGACAAATGAGATGTGTGACAAATTGAGTGGTGTATGACAAATGAGATGTGTGACTAATTGAGTGGTGTATGACAAATGGGATGTGTGATAAATTGAGCAGTGTATGACAAATGAGATGTGACAAATTGAGCAGTGTATGACAAATGAGATGTGTGACAAATTGAGCAGTGTATGACAAATGAAATGTGTGACAAATTGAGCAGTGTATGACATATGGAAAAGAACTGGGTTTTTTTTTTTTTTTTAGAACAAGTTAATGAGATAACGTTGAGACAAATTTATTTCACCGATGGATTCTTTGATTATAACAGCAATTTTTTTTTTATTTCAATAAATATTTTTCTGTAAACAAAGTGTTGATACAATGATAAATGATTTGTGAACTTTGGTTGGACTAGATAGTAAAGGGTTTATTGAAGGATCTGCCTGTCCTGTTCTTTACACTGCTGTGATTTAATTTGTTAACTTTTATATTGATTTGATTATCACTTCATATATTTACCATTGATTGACATCCAATAGCTGATGTATTTTTCAGCTTCGGGGGGGGGGGGGGGGGGGGGGGGGGGGGGATGTAACCCAGTGGTAAAGTGTTTGCTTGATGCGTGGATGGTCTGGGATCGATCCCCGTCGGGGACCTATTGGGTTATTTCTCGACATAGCCCAGTGGTAAAGCATTCACTTGATGGGTGGTCGGTCTGGGATCGATCCCTGTCACTGGATCCATTGGGTTATTTCTCGTTCCAGCTAGTGGTCCACAACTGGTGTAACAAAGGCTGTGGTATGTACTATCCTGTCTGTGGGATAGTGCATATAAAAGATCCCTTGCTGCTAATCGAAAAGAGTAGCCCATGAAATGGAGACAGCAGCTTTCCTCTCTCAATATCTGTGTGGTCCTTAACCATATGTCTGACGCCATATAACTGTAAATAAAATGTGTTGAGTGCATCGTTAAATAAAACATTTCCACTCCATTTTTCAGCTGGGGTGCCATTAAACATTCATTCATTCAATCATTCAGTCAGATCCGTCCTCCGACTAACATGCACCACATATCAGACAATTGTTATTGAGCAACCGCCAAACCAATTACCATATCAAACTGTTGCGATAATAACTGTTGCCAATTCAGTAATTTCCCTGTAGTGTTATTGTACACACATTCCTTTCTTAATTCTCTTAATGGCTTACACGTAAGTGGTGACAGGCAATTACGCCAACTTGACGGTAAATGATTTTCAGCAGTTAGCTGATTAATTTTGCTTCAGTTTAATTGTAAGCATGCTCCAATTGGAGTGACACATGCTGGCGTTAGTGTGCAAACAAAGGACATTATGTCACTGGTGAGTTGTAGAAGTCGTGCATTATTAATCATCACCGAGTCATTGTGATCGGACAGAAGATACTATCTAGATCAGTTGTGCGGAAAATGTTATCCATAACAATTGCGTGTATTGTTAGACAAGTCTAGTGAACATGACATTGTGGTAAAGCGCTCGCTTGATGCACAATCGATGTGGGATCAATTCCCGTCGGTGGGCTCATTGGGCTATTTCTTGCTCCAGCCAATGCACCACGACTGGTATATCAAAGGCTGTGGTATGTGCTATCCTGTCTGTGGGATGGTGCATATAAAAGATCCCTCGAAAAGAGTAGCCTATGAAGTGGCGACAGCAGGTTTCCTCTCAATATCTGTGTGGTCCTTAACCATATGTCTGATGCGGTTATTAACCATATGTCTGATGCCATATAACCGTAAATAAAATGTGTTGAGTGTGCGTCATTAAATAAAACATTCCTTTCTTTCCTTCCTTCCTATAACAGGTGGAATTTAGCTCAGTCGATTGAGTTCTCATTCCAGCCAGTGCACCACAACTGGTCAAAAGCCGTGGTGTGCTTTCTGTGGGGAAAATGCATTTAAAAGATCCCTTCTTATTAATGGGGAAAGATGTAGCATGTGCTTCCTCTCTTGAGACTTTGTCATAGATACCAAATGTTTGACATCCAATAGCCGATGATTAATTAATCAATGTGCTCTAGTGGTGTCCTTAAACAAAACAACAGGTGGAATGTAGCTCATTGCTAGAGTGCTTGCTTGATATGCAGTCAGTGGGTCCATTGTGCCATTTCTCGTTCCAGCCAGTGCTCCACAACTGGTGTAGCAAAGACCATGGTATATACTATCCTGTATGAAAGACCCCTTGCTACTAACTGGAAAGAGTAGCCCAATGCGTGACGGCAGTGGGTTTCCTCTATCATTGTCTGTGTGGCCCTTAACTGTATGTCTGAAGCTATATGATCATAAATAAATAATGAATGAAAGAAAGAAATGTTTTATTTAACGACGCACTCAACACATTTTATTTACGGTTATATGGCGTCAGACATATGGTTAAGGACCACACAGATTTTGAGAGGAACGATCAGGTTTAATATACAGCCACAAATATGTTATGCAAGAAAATATATTTGATATGTAATTACAATTTACAATCGTTAAAAGTCTCTTTTAGTCGATAACATCTTAAACATTACAGCAAACTCAGGAATGTCCCTTTAAATAAAAATGTATATTAACCAGCTTTTTGGGGAGAAACCCAGTCTTTATAGTTTGAAATGAGCAATTGCTCTCACTTGTGTGTGCCTGAGCAAAATGATTTCCGTGGGACAACTTAATGTCATCACACCCTGATTCTGCTCATTTATTTTAATCACAATTACTGTGAAGTTGACCATGAGAGCAATTGCTCTCCTGCTTACTGGTAATTTCAGAAAACCAGTTTATTGCTCATGAACAATTTTTGAATTCATGATAAGCACTGAAAAACTGTTTTATTCATTCCTTCATCCATGCTTAATGACGTGCGGTTGGTCTGGGATCGATCCCTGTCAATGGGCCCATTGTGCTATTTCCTGTTCCAGCCAGTGCACCAGTACTGGTGTAACAAAGGCTTTGTTGTGTACCATCCTGTCTGTGGGATGGTGCATATGAAAGATCCCATTCTGTCTGTGGGATGGTGCATATGAAAGATCCCATTCTGTCTGTGGGATGGTGCATATGAAAGATCCCATTCTGCTAATTGAAAAGAGAAGACTGTTGCAATAGGGCAGCAGGTTTCTTTCATTCATTAATTCATTCATCGATCAATTCATTCTTTCATTTATTCATTATTTCATCTTTTCTTTCCTCAACCACCTTTCATTTCTTTCTTAAAGGCTTTCTCAACTATGATACAATTAAAGTTTGTTGTGTTTAACAACACAACTAGAGCACATTGATTTAATAATCATTGTCTATTGCATGTCAAACATTTGGTAATTTTGACATACCATATTTTCGGCATATACGTAAACTGCTACTTTTTTTTACTGTGAATTGCAAGGTGCGGTTTATAAAATGGTGCGCTTTATTTATGAATTTTACGGTAACCGCCGCGCATATAAACCACACTTTTTTCTCTTCTTTTTTTTCATTCTCGTAATAATAATATAGCATACCAAATGACTGGGACTAAAGTATTACTATGGAATGGCTCTTTATTAATAGTCTAGTCAGGCTAGAAACAATACAACACGTGTGTATTCTTATACTTATATTGTCAGAAATAGAGTCGACTGTGAAGTTTCTTAGTTTAATTTCTGTAACATTTGTTGTTAGTAGTGCATCAGATGTGTTTGTCTGTTTTAAAATGAAGTAGCTCGCCTCATATTATACAAAGTAATGTTGTTATAGTTTGTAGCAAACATACCCCACTTGCATGTTCGGTACTGCAGATACAAAATTTGCTATATTTTTCCATTAGTAGCAATTTTTAAGGGCTCTTTTACATGCACTATCCCACAGACAGGATAGCACATACCACAGCCTTTGATATACCAGTCATGGTGAACTAGCTGGAATGAAAAATAGCACAATGGGCCCACTGACGAGGATCGATCCCAGACCGACCGTGCTTCAAGCGAGCGCTTTACCACTAGGCTATGTCCCGCTCCGACCGATGCATATGAAAGATCCCTTGCTGCTAATTGAAAAGAGAAGCCCATTGCAATAGGGCAGCAAGTTTCCTTCATCCATCCATCCATCCATCCATCCATCCATCCATCCATCCATCCATCCATCCATCCATCCATCCATCCATCCATCCATCCATCCATCCATCCATCCATCCATCAATGTCAGGGCTTCTGGATTATGGTAGCCCCACTCCCATGGCTAGTGATATTCAATGTTGGGCTAGTAAATAACTACTATTGCCATGCCCGATGGCTAGTGAATTTTTTTGTGTCGAATGTTGCAGTAAAGTCCATTTTGTAAATATAAATATCCTGACCCCACCGCAACCCCCCAATGTTAGTGTTTATAAGCTCTATCTCCCTCTTTAGGTGACATATCTGATTATTACTAGTATTTAGTAAAATTATTTTAATTTAAAAGTAAAGTAGGGCTAGTCAATTTTTAGTTGTGGCTAGTCAATTTTTTTAATTACTGATCCCATGGCTAGTGGATTTGGAAACAATTTTAGAAGCCCTGAATGTATTCTTTCATTTATTCATTCTTTCATCATTTCTTTCCTCATTCGCCTTTCGTTTTTTCGTTTCTTCAAAAGCTGTCTCAACTTATGATAGAATTAAGTCATTGCATGGTTTTCTCCATTTACGTCGTCCGCTGATATTTCTGTTAGTGGCTCTGCCTGCTTGACTTCACCTAGAAATTGGCCTAATCCTGGAAGTGTGTCTCCTCAGTCTCTTGATACAGAGAGATTAATGGCTTTTCAGCTTGCTGGATGCTCACACATATTGTTTCTCATTCTTTGTTGAAATATTGACCACACTTAGTTACAGTGGACAGATGACCAGCCCCAAAACTAGCCAGACATCACATTGTCCATGCACGTCTGCCTTCAAACAATGATTGACAAATATTGACCCCAAAATGACCCGATTGGCCAGTGAATGTCAAATCGATACTACTTTCCAACAGGAAGTTGTGGCCAGCCATCTCATCAACGCACACAGGCGTCGGATAGATTTCGTGTTTTGTTTGTGCTGTTTTCAAAATCATATTGCTTTAGTAATATAAACACAGCGATATTAAGTTGTAGCTGCGATATTGGATTTTACTCGTATTGATTTGCAAACTAGTGGAGTGTATTTTCATATCAAAGAGAAAGCTATTTTCTGTAACCGAGCTGGCTGTTGCTTTAGACGTGGGGTTGATGTCTGGAAACATATTTTCAAACTAATGAACATCAGAGTGACAGCATTTCACAAACGAGTGACCTCGTGACCTAATAGAAGTTTTATAGGCCATTACAAAATAAATCATGCATTTTCATCTCTGTCCTCCCTGGGGGGTGGGTGGGTGATGGGGTGGGATGTAGCCCAGTGGTAAAGCGCTCGCTTGATGTGCAGTCGGTCTAGGATCAATTCCTGTCAGATGGACCAGACCGTTATATCAAAAGCTGTGGTATGTACTGTCCTGTCTGTAGGATGGTGCATATAAACGATCCATTAGTAGTAATTGAAAAATGTATCGGGTTTCCTCTCTAAGACTATATGTCAGAATGACAAAATGTTTGAAATTCAATAGCCGATGATTAATAAATCAGTGTGCTCTAGTAGTGTCATTAAACAAAACAAACTTCTAACTTTATATGGGTCGTCTTCTAGGACACCTGTTGGTGTGAATATCATTCTTTATTTATGATATCACATGAAAATAACACGTGTGCTATCAAGTTACAGACATATAGTTGGCCACTCCTAGATGATGACCCGGTTGTCACAGCCATATCATGGATGAATGAAATAAAATAAGCATGAGTAAAATAAACTGAAATTGCTTGTTTTGTGACATGTAAGTTAACTGCAATATTGAGGATATACAGTGAAACCTTTCTAAACCGGACACTCTGGATTATAGAGGGTCCGGTTTTGAGAAGTTTCACTGTATAAGAAATGGAATATTATACTTGGTGTCCGTTAGATACCATTTATCTTACAACTCATTGTTTATAAAAGATATCCAACTAGCTTTTGCTCGTTAAATAAGTTTTGAAGCAGCTTGTTATAAGATAAATGGTGTTTAATGGCCATTAATCTTTATTTATTTGCATTATGTGCAATGTCCCCACAGCGCATGCAATGTATGCACAAGTAATAACATGTATTCATACGATACATAACAGTTAAAATTTTATCTTTTTTATTTGCAGGTTCCTTCTGTAGTGCGGTCGATATCACAACCAAAAATATTCTCCTTGAGACAACAGACACAGTTTCTCTGGGACTCCTATTTCTCATCCGTTGATGCCATTGTCGGCACAACTCTAGAGGTAACCACCATGTTTTAAATGAATTTCTCATCCATTGATGCCATTGTCGGCACAACTCTAGAAATAACCACCACGTTTTAAATGAATTTCTTATCTGTTGATGCCATTGTCGGCACAACTCTAGAGGTAGACACCATGTTTTAAATTAATTTCTTATCCATTGATGCCATTGTCGGCACAAATCTAGAGGTAACCACCATGTTTTAAATGAATTTCTCATCTGTTGATGCCATTGTTGACACAACTCTAAAGATAGACACCATGTTTTAAATGAATTTCTCACCTGTTGATGCCATTGTCGGCACAACTCTAGAGGTAACCACCACGTTTTAAATGAATTTCTCAACTGTTGATGCCATTGTCGGCACAACTCTAGAGGTAACCACCACATTTTAAATGAATTTCTCACCTGTTGATGCCATTGTCGGCACAACTCTAGAGGTAACCACCACATTTTAAATGAATTTCTCACCTGTTGATGCCATTGTCGGCACAACTCTAGAGGTAACCACCACATTTTTAAATGAATTTCTCATCTGTTGATGCCATTGTCGGCACAACTCTAGAGGTAACCACCACGTTTTAAATGAATTTCTCATGTGTTCATGCCATTGTCGGTACAACTCTAGAGGTAGACACCATGTTTTCAATGAATTTCTCATCTGTTGATGCCATTGTCGGCACAACTCTAGAGGTAACCACCACGTTTTCAATGAATTTCTCATCTGTTGATGCCATTGTCGGCACAACTCTAGAGGTAACCACCATGTTTTCAATGAATTTCTCATCTGTTGATGCCATTGTCGGCACAACTCTAGAGGTAACCACCACGTTTTAAATGAATTTATCATGTGTTCATGCCATTGTCGGCACAACTCTAGAGGTAGACACCATGTTTTCAATGAATTTCTCACCTGTTGATGCCATTGTCGGCACAACTCTAGAGGTAACCACCATGTTTTCAATGAATTTCTCATCTGTTGATGCCATTGTCGGCACAACTCTAGAGGTAACCACCATGTTTTCAATGAATTTCTCATCTGTTGATGCCATTGTCGACACAACTCTAGAGGTAACCACCATGTTTTCAATGAATTTCTCATCTGTTGATGCCATTGTCGGCACAACTCTAGAGGTAACCACCATGTTTTAAATGAATTTATCATGTGTTCATGCCATTGTCGGCACAACTCTAGAGGTAACCACCACATTTTTAAATGAATTTCTCATCTGTTGATGCCATTGTCGGTACAACTCTAGAGGTAACCACCATGTTTTAAATTAATTTCTCATCTGTTGATGCCATTGTTGGCACAACTCTAGAGGTAACCACCACATTTTTAAATGAATTTCTCATCTGTTGATGCCATTGTCGGCACAACTCTAGAGGTAACCACCACGTTTTAAATTAATTTCTCATCTGTTGATGCCATTGTCGGCACAACTCTAGAGGTAACCACCACGTTTTAAATGAATTTCTCATCAATTGATGCCATTGTCGGCACAACTCTAGAGGTAACCACCACATTTTTAAATGAATTTCTCATCTGTTGATGCCATTGTCGGCACAACTCTAGAGGTAACCACCATGTTTTAAATTAATTTCTCACCTGTTGATGCCATTGTGGGCACAACTCTAGAGGTAACCACCACGTTTTAAATGAATTTCTCATGTGTTCATGCCATTGTGGGCACAACTGTAGAGGTAACCACCACGTTTTAAATGAATTTCTCATCTGTTCATGCCATTGTGGGCACAACTGTAGAGGTAACCACCACGTTTTAAATGAATTTCTCATCTGTTGATGCCATTGTCGGCACAACTCTAGAGGTAACCACCACGTTTTAAATGAATTTCTCATGTGTTGATGCCATTGTGGGCACAACTCTAGAGGTAACCACCACGTTTTAAATGAATTTCTCATCTGTTGATGCCATTGTCGGCACAACTCTAGAGGTAACCACCACGTTTTAAATGAATTTCTCATCTGTTGATGCCATTGTCAGCACAACTCTAAATGTAGACACCATGTTTTAAATTAAATTGGCAATGTCCAAAACATTTTTTTTCTTCAGAAAATGTTTTAAAATTAAGAAAAATCTGAAAAGAAAGCAATTTTATTTATTTATTTATTTATTTATTTAAATTGTATACTAGTAGTTTGGACATGTATGTCCTCAAAACTAACCTTGTTGTTTTTACAGATAATGTGTGATAGATTTTTAAAGTTTTGACTGTGTTTAAAGGCACAAACCCTTGTTTTTAAACACTATGACATATTTTTCACTGTAAGAGCCATTTATGATCAATTAAATCAGACATTACTTATATTTATTGTTTATATTATCAATTTCTGTATACCCGAAGTGTTTCTGGGCATCTTGGCATTTCTAATAGCACAAAATGCATTTTTCATATTTTTTAAAATGCATGTGCCTCTGATAAGTAACGGTTATGGAATGAATGAATGAATGAATGAATGAATGTTTAACGATACCCCAGCACGAAAAATACATCAGCTATTGGGTGTCAAACTATGGTAAATGCAAACAGTAAATTATGATCAACATCAATATAAGAATTCAAGATTTAAATAAAAACAGTGTAAAGTAAAAATACAAATATCACAGATAGATGCTGACTTTTAGTCAAAATTTCAATTTTGTGCTGTATTGGCCATTCTCAAAGAGAATGTTACACCCCTGCACCACGGTGAGGTTACAGCACGTGCAGGGGTAATGGTTATGGAGTCGAGGTTTTTGTCTATTTTAAAGGGTATTTCTTCGTTTTAATATCACAAACTCTTGTTTCACTCTGTTATGACGTTATCCAAATGTGTTAAAGGTTTGTAAATTAATCACATTTAGTGTCCAGTTTTACGGGTTGAAACTAGGCTGTGTAACTTTAAAGATAATATGAGATAGGTTTGCCATTTCAACTATTTCTTTTTATAAATAATATTTAATTTCAACTATTTTTAACAGATACTTTTCAGTTTCAACTATTTGTTAAATACAGATAACTTTAATTTTCAGCTATTTGTTTTTACGGATAATTTTCAGTTTCAACTATTTGTTTTTACAGATAATGTGCCATAGATTTTCACAGCTAAAGTTAGTTTTGATTAATGACACCACTGGAGCACATTAATTAATTAATCATCAGCTATTGGATGTCAAACATTTGGTAATTCTGACTCGTAGCCAACAGAGAAAACCTGCTACATTTTTTTTAATGCAGCATGGGAAGTTTTATAAGCACTTTCCCACAGAGAAGAAAACACATACCATGGCCTTTGTCCAGTTGTGGTGCACTGGTTGGAATGAGAAAAAAACAATGAGGTGAATGGTTCCATCGAGGTGGTTCGATCCTGCGACACAAGCAAGTGCTCAACTGATTGAGCTAAATGTCGCCCCCAGATTTTTAGTTTCAACTATTTGTTTTTGCAAATAATACATGATAGATTTTCATTGTTTCAACTTTTTTTTTTTTAGAAACTTTCAGTTTCAACTATTTGTTTTTAAAGATCATTTTCAGATTTTATACTGTTTGTTTTTGTAAATCATTTTCAGTTTCGACTTTGTTTTTATAGTTAATTTTGAGTTTCAACTATTTGTTTTTTTGCAGATAATACGTGATAGATTTTCTACTGAGCTGTCGCGATCTCGGAACCTGTGGAATATGATTCCTGGTGCTATCTCTATCCTCCCTGAATACTCTGACGTCCTTGAGTCTTTCCCGTTCTACTACGGCCACCTCGCCATGGCCCCGGCTGCCAAGTTCACTGCTGTAATATATGCAACAACGCCTGTGATTTCGTCCTCACCTCTCTTTAGATTACTGAGAAACGTGGCTAGATCGGCCAATGTAGAAAAGGTAATTGTAGTTTCAATGTTATCTTTATGTACTCAGAAAAATCTATTACAATTACAGTGCATATTTTACCTTTTTCTTTTGAACAGTAAAACCTGTCTAAACCGGATCACGCTGATGACCTAATATTTATCCAATTGACACAGGATCCGGTTTCTAGAGGGTCGTGTATTAGAATTAAAAACATTTGGGACCATAAAATGTGGCCAGGTTTTTAAAAGGATTCCAGTTTGGTCAGGGTCAAGTTTAAACAGCTGGTCAAAATTTATTCGAACAAGCTTAAGAAAAATTAATTATTTGTAATCAAAACTTGCTAGTGAAAACTGATGAAAATACACAGGTTTTCAGTTCATTGGCTTGTCCCAGTATCCATCCATTCATCCATCTATTCATCCATTCATCCATCTATCCATCCATCCATCCATTCATCTTCCATCCATACCAGTGATCCCTTCATTCATCTTTCAGCCAGCCAGCCAGGCATCATTCATTCATTCATTCATTCATTCATTCATTCATTCATTCATTCATTCATCTTCCTTTTTCCATCCGTCCATCCATCCATCATCCATCTATCTGTCCGTCCGTCCATATGTCCGTCCATCCGTCCGTCCGTCTATCCATCCATCCTTCATCGATCTGTTCGTCCGTCCATTTATCCATCCGTCCGTCTGTCCGTCCATCCATCCAAATGGTATTATCATTCATTATTGTATCCATTATTCTTTCTTTTTTAATTTTCTCTCCATTCATTTTGAAATAATCGTAACAAGGCGGGATGTAGCCCAGTGGTAAAGCGCTCGCTCGATGCGCGGTTGGTCTGGGATTGATCCCAGTCGGTGGACCCATTGGGCTAGTTCTTGTCACAGCCAGTGCACCACGACTAGTATATAAAAGGCTGTGGTATGTGCTGTCCTGTCTGTGGGATGGTGCATATAAAAGATCCCTTGCTGCTAATCGGAAAGAATAGCCCATGAAGTGGCAACAGCGGGTTTCCTCTCTCAATATCTGTGTGGTCCTTAACCATATGTTTGACGTCATATAACCGTAATTAAAATGTGTTGAGTACGTTGTTAAATAAAAAAATTCTTTCTTTTCTATATGTAAAAAAAATAAATAAAATGACATTCTCAATGGATAAACAGAATTTGGGATACATCCTTTTCCTTAATTTATGCACTTCCTATCATCTGCAAATGTGCAATACACATTTAAGTGTTTTTCTGTGTTTTTTGGAGCTGCAGATTGAAATACTCTAATTTCTTAGAAAGATTTGTAACCAAGTAAGGAATGAAAAAAGAAGAAGAAAAAAGAAGGAATATTGTATTTCCTTTAGGTTCGAACACATCCATAAGTTTCTGGAAGAGCATGTAAAAAAAACCCAGACCTGTAAAAAAAAAATGTGCTGACATGTGAATGGCAAGTAGTATTACTGTAAAGTATCTGATCTTTGTTCTCCTTTCTTAAATAGGAGTGAGATAATGTGAAACATAAAATAATTATTAAAAAACAAAATATGCTGAAAATAATCATGTTTGTTTTCTTTAACGACACCACTAGAGCACATCGGCTAATGGATGTCAAACATTTGGTAATTTTGACATTTAAGGAAACCCGCTTATGTTTTTCATTAGTAGCAAGGGACTTTATATATATACCAACTCACAGACAGGATAGTACATACCAGAGCCTTTGATAATGATATACCTGTCATGGTGCACTGGCTGGAATGAGAAAAGTTTATTCTTTGACAGTGGGAGGGGCGGGACATAGCCCAGTGGGAAAATGCTCGATTGATGCACGGTCAGTCTAGGATCGATCCCCGTCGGTGGGCCTATTGGGCTATTTCTCACTCTAGCCAGTGCACCACGACTGGTATATCAAAGGCCGTGGTATGTGCTGTCCTGTCTGTGGGATGGTGCATATAAAAGATCCCTTAACTACTAATGGAAAAACATAGCGGGTTTCCTCTGACCATGTCAAAATGACCATATGTTTGACATCCAATAGCCAATGATTAATAAATCAATGTGCTCTAGTGGTGTCGTTAAACAAAACAACCTTCTTCTTTGACAGTGGTGTACAAAAATTGTTAAATTGTTTTTAAACTGGACTGGACTAATGATTAACGTGCACATTCAGAGCAAGCTGTTGTAGCGCACGCCTATCTTGGGCACAGGTACCGGCCTCGGCCGGTTTCTCTATCCAAGGCAAGAAAGGTGGGGGGAGGGTAGAGGAGGGACCTCCTG
This sequence comes from Gigantopelta aegis, assembly GCF_016097555.1. NCBI lineage: Eukaryota > Metazoa > Mollusca > Gastropoda > Neomphalida > Peltospiridae > Gigantopelta > Gigantopelta aegis. The sequence continues at coordinate 30,701,161 of NC_054705.1, read as the reverse complement.
TGCTGGCAGGTGCAAGGGAGCACCAGCAGCCCGACCGTGGTCGGTAGCAGGTTTTTTTTTTTAAACAAATATTCTTTTGCTTTTATATGATGTCAAATGTAATTCAAGGGAAGTCACTCCACCATACAAATGAATTTTTTTTTCTGAAAGATGATGCCTTGTTTAATAAAGATCAGAGAGAGGTACTCTCTTTAACATGCCCCCTATACTACTACGGTTTCAGTCAAGTCCATCCTGGCTGGCCTCTGAATTTTAATAGTGTTAATAGTATGAATTTCAAAACTAAAAATACATGTTATTTTCCAAAAATATGGTAGAAAAAAAAGAGTTAAAATGAGGGGTTAAAAATTAATTAGGACTGAGGCGTTAAAATCAGAGCTGGATGATGCACCAGAAACACACTAATTTTTTAGTTAGGACTAACAATTCTATTGGGTGTTTTTTTGGTGTGCACATATTAATTTTGATGGACCGTGAAACCACCCACATAATACTCCACATTCATGTAATCCTGCATGCCGGCTTGTTGCAGAAAATGGCTGGAAATGAGTAATGGAGATGTTGCGAAAGATTTACAGCAGTGGAGAATTCTGCGAATGTTGTTGGTGAGGTGTTGGTAAGAAGGCTGGTATTGTTACTCACATGTGGCTTGTTGCTATGGAAGCCATGTGTTACAGACATGCTCTGTTAACACTAACATGTAATTGTTATCAGCCCACTGTGGTTACACCAATCTCTAACAGGTGTTTCCGTTAGTACTACCGCAGGTAAGGGTGGGATGGGGGGTGGTAGTGGCCCACTGCAGGGCTGTCAACCTGTGGCAGTTCTTAGGCATGAGAAAATTAGAAGTTGGGGTTCAGGGACTGCAGGCTCTTGGTCGGGTCCAGGGCGAAGTTTTTTTATTGTTGTTTGTCCAAAATGGAAATCGAGCAAGTGCAAGATTTACTAATTAATATGTTTAATGTTAAACCATACAAGTCGGTCATTGGTAGCATCCGCGAGTGATTGTTGGTATTGAACCGAGGGTAGGTTCAATATGCTGTATTATTATTGATAGGTAACGAATTCAGAGACCCTGCATAATCAGCATATGATTTCGTTCAGCTCTAAAGTATAAACCACGATTATAAAATAATTTCATTTTTAGAAAAGGTGTGAGATTATAATAACGTTGCGTGAGAGCGTGATGTTTGTTACAAATGCGTGAGAGTCATGCCAAATGCGTAAGAGTTGACAGGTATGCCACTGTTGTTACACCAATCTCTAACAGGTGTTTCCATTAGTACTGCCGCCGGTGGGTGGAGCATGTAACAGTTATCGGCCCACTGGGGTTACACCAATCTCTAACAAGTGTTTCCGTTAATACTAAAGCAGGTGGGGGTGGGTGGTGGAGCATGTAACAGTTATCGGCCCACTGTGGTTACACCAATCTCTAACAAGTGTTTCCGTTATAACTGACACAGGTGGGGGTGGGATGGGATGGTATCGGCCCACAGGGGTTACACCAATCTCTAACAGGTGTTTCCATTAGTACTGCCGCCGGTGGGCGTGGGTGGTGGAGCATGTAAGTTATCGGCCCACTGTCGTTACACCAATCTCTAACAAGTGTTTCCGTTATAACTGACACAGGTGGGGGTGGGATGGGATGGTATCGGCCCACAGGGGTTACACCAATCTCTAACAGGTGTTTCCATTAGTACTGCCGCCGGTGGGCGTGGGTGGTGGAGCATGTAAGTTATCGGCCCACTGTCGTTACACCAATCTCCAACAAGTGTTTCCGTTATAACTGACACAGGTGGGGTGGGATGGGATGGTATCGGCCCACTGGGGTTACACCAATCTCTAACAGGTGTTTCCATTAGTACTGCCGCCGGTGGGCGTGGGTGGTGGAGCATGTAAGTTATCGGCCCACTGTCGTTACACCAATCTCTAACAGGTGTTTCCGTTAGTACTGACACACGTGGGGGTGGCATAGGATGGTATCGGCCCACTGGGGTTACAGAAGTCTCTAACAGGTGTTTCCGTTAGTACTACCGCAGGTGGGGGTGGGATGGGATGGTATCGGCCCACTGTTGTTACACCAATCTCTAACAGGTATTTCCGTTAGTACTACCGCAGGTGGGGGTGGGTGGTGGAGCATGTAACAGTTATCAGCCCACTGTTGTTACACCAATCTCTAACAGGTGTTTCCGTTAGTACTACCGCAGGTAAGGGTGGGTGGTGGAGCATGTAACAGTTATCAGCCCACTGTCGTTACACCAATCTCTAACAGGTGTTTCCGTTAGTACTACCGCAGGTAAGGGTGGGTGGTGGAGCATGTAACGGTTATCAGCCCACTGTCGTTACACCAATCTCTAACAGGTGTTTCCGTTAGTACTACCGCAGGTAAGGGTGGGTGGTGGAGCATGTAACGGTTATCAGCCCACTGTCGTTACACCAATCTCTAACAAGTGTTTCAGTTAGTACTGACACAGGTGGGAGTGGGGTAGTGTGGGGTGGTGTAGAATGTAATAGTTATCAGCCCACTGTGGTTACACCCAATGCCCATCCAGCAGGTGTATTTTCTGTTAGTATTGCCACAGGTGGGGGTGAGTGGGTGGGTGGGGGTTGGAGTATGTAGCAGCTATCAACCCACTGTGGTTCACTGTCAACTCTATTATAAATGGAACACATTGATTAACTATTCATTGGCTGTTGTATGTCAAACATTTGATCATTCAGATACATAGTCTTCAGAAAAAAACCTACTACATTTTCCCATTAGTAGCAAGGGATATTTTATATGAACTTTCCACATAGGACAGCACTTTGTATTGCATATCATGGGGCACTGCTTGAGATAGGGAAAAAAAAATCTCATTTGGTTCACTGAGGACAACTATTGTTATACCAACTGAGCATAATCCCATGCCATAAGTACATAGATGCAATACAAAAGCATCTGTGTTAGTGTATATTCTTACTGCAATTTTTACCGGCCTCGGTGGCATCGTGGTTAGGTCTACAGGCTGGTAGGTACTGGGTTCGGATCCCAGTCGAGGCATGGGATTTTTAATCCAGATACCGACTCCAAAACCTACGTGAGTGTTCTGTAAGACTCAATGGGTAGGTGTAAACCACTTGCACCGACCAGTGATCCATAACTGGTTCAACAAAGGTCATGGTTTGTGCTATCCTGCCTGTGGGAAGTGCAAATAAAAGACCCCTTGCTGTCTGTCATAAAAGAGTAACCTATGTGGCTACAATGGGGTTTCCTCTAAAAAAAACCAGTGTCAGAATGACCATATGTTTGATGTCCAATAGACGATGATAAGATAAAAAATCAGTGTGCTCTAGTGGCGTCATTAAATAATACAAACTTTAGTTTTTACTTTAATGCAATTTCCTCCTCATAACCCGAGCTGGAGGTAATTATAGTGTGGTCTGACATTAGTAAGTAAGTTGTACGGAAGTGCCACTTAGCCCCCTGCCTTTGAAGCTGCCAGGTCTTTTATGTATAAATTATACAGTAGTCTGTTTCCTTTAGAGCATCACCCTTTAACGATGAGTGCACAAATACAGCAAGACCTGCTCAGCTGGCCACCTCCAATAAACAGTCACCTGTTTTAAGAGGCCACATATTTTAATAAACTCATTAGCCCAAGGTTGAATGTTCATACACAGTGAATCCTGTGTTAAGTGGCTGGCCACCCAGGAATGCACATACCACAGCTTTTAATATACCAGTCATGGTGCACTGGCTGTAATGAAAAATAACCTAATGGGCCCACCAATGGGAATTGATCCCAGACCCACCACGCATCAGGTGAGCGCTTTACGACTGGGCTACGACCCACCACTAACCCAAGGTTGAAAAAAAAGAAGGAAATGTTTTATTTAACAACACACTCAACACATTTTATTTACGGTTATATGGCGTCAGACATATGGTTAAGCACCACACAGATTTTGAGAGGACACCCGCTGTCGCCACTACATGGGCTACTCTTCCGATTGGCAGCAAGGGATCTTTTATTTGCGCTTCCCACAGGCAGGATAGCACAAACCATGGCCTTTGTTGAACCAGTTATGGATCACTGGTCGGTGGAAGTGGTTTACACCTACCCATTGAGCCTTGCGGAGCACTCACTCAGGGTTTGGAGTCGGTATCTGGATTAAAAATCCCATGCCTCGACTAGGATCCGAACCCAGTACCTACCAGCCTGTAGACCGATGGCCTGCCACTACGCCACCGAGGCCGGTACCCAAGGTTGAATGCATACGCAAAGACGTGGGCCACTTTTACACTTTTTAAAAAAGTGTTTTATTTTTCACTGCTTTATAATTAATAAATGTCTATTTTAGAGTTTAATGTAAATTTCGGCCTATCGCCGTCTTAAAACATAATAAAATGTAAGTGGAAAGTATACCGTAACTATGATCATTTGGAATTCATTCTGTCATCAGTTTATATATATATATATATATATATATATATATATATATATATATATATATATATATATACAGAACTTCACATACGTTGTTTTTGCTTCCTATTTATTGCACAAGTTTATTTTATATATACCACGCGGTTGAATGGTATGTTCTTGTGCAAAATTAACAAGTGCAATAAATAAGAAGCGAAAACAACGTATGTGAAGTTCTGTATTTATTACATACCTTCTTTTATGTTTTACCAAAACGGTCATAAATTAATACTACCTGTCATGGAGTAAGAACCTTACTTTGCGACAGCCTTGTGTAATGTTTCAAATATGACATGACATCATTTGTAAATCATATATGAAAGAAAGAAATATTTTATTTAACGACACACTCAACACATTTTATTTACGGTTATATGGCGTCAGACATATGGTTAAGGACCACACAGATTTTGAGAGGAAACCCATTGTCGCCACTACATGGGCTACTCTTTCCAATTAACAACAAGGGATCTTTTATTTGCGCTTCCCACAGGCAGGATAGCACAAACCATGGCCTTTGTTGAACTGGTTGGTGCAAGTGGTTTATACCTACCCATTGAGCCTTGCGGAGCACTCACTCAGGGTTTGGAGTCGGTATCTGGGTTAAAAATCCCATGCCTTGACTGGGAACCGAACCCAGTACCTACCAGCCTGTAGACCGATGGCCTAACAATGATGCCACCGAGGCCGGTCAAATCATATATGACATCAAGTAACTAAAACTGCAGTAAAACCAAGGACACTGGGTTAGTTGTTCAGAGAGAAGTCGGTGCAGAGGTCTTACACCCATCCACTGAGTCCTTAAACTCGCTCTGGGTGGGAGCCGATACCGGGCTGCGAACCCAGTACCTACCAGCTTTATGTTTGATGGCTTAACCATGACACCACCAAGGTTTGTGTGCAAGCTTAGCTTACTGAGAGGCAGTTTGATGTATTCCAGTCACAATTCATTAATTGGTACACAGTGGAAATGCCACATTTAATGGATACTAACCGGCCTCGGTGGTGTCGTGGTTAAGCCATTGGATATAAGGCTGGTGGGTACTGGGTTCGCAGCTCGGTACCAGCTCCCACCCAGAGCGAGTTTTAACGATTGTAAGACCACTGCACCCTCTTCTCTCTCACTAACCACTAACCAACTAACAACTAACCCACTGTCCTGGACAGACAGCCCAGATAGCTGAGGTGTGTGCCCAGGGCAGCATGCTTGAACCTTAATTGGATATAAGCACGAAAATAAAATGAAATGAAATGAGAGGAATTTAAGTGGCCTGTTAAGATGGATTGCAGCAGAATACAGGTGGCTGCTTGAACATGTTTGACTGTATGTAAGCATTATTAATTGATAGCCAAGGTATCATCAATCATGTTATGAGCACAAAGCCTGCTGCTGCCATGTAACCTGCTCCTTCCAATTAGCAAGGGATTATTACTCATTATCTCTGAAAGCTATGACAAAGCATATTTAAATGACGGGTCTTTTTTTTTTTTTTTTCTTTTTTTAAGTTTGGGGATTTTTATAAGCATACTAGTACTACCACAGCCTTTGGAATTGCATCAGTGGAACACAGTTCATTGCCTTTCAGTTGATTGGGGTTTTTCTCGTTCTAACCAGTGTACCTCAACTGGTCAAAGGCCATGGTATGTCTGTGGGAAAGTGCATTTAAAAGATCCCTTGCTGCATTAGGAAAAATGTGGCGGGTTTCCTCTAGTGACTACGAGTCAGAATTACCAAATGTTTCACATCCAATAGTTGATGATTAATTAATCAATGTGCTCCAGTGGTGTCGTTAAACAAAACAAACTTAGTTTGACAGAGCCAATATATTTTTCATGCTGGGGTGTCATTAAACCTTCCTTCCTTCCTTCCTTCCTTCCTTCCTTCCTTCCTTCCTTCCTTCATTCATTCATTCATTCATTCATTCATTCCTTTCTTCATTCATTTATTCATTTATTCAGTTGTCCTCTGATCCTAGCAGAGCATTCACTTACCTTGGTGGACACATTCTCTGATTGTTTTTTCCCCCTTCCCCCCTCATCCCAACCAATGCATCATGACTGATATATTAGGCTGTGGAATGTGCTGTCCTGTCTGGGAATTTAAAGAGAATATAAAAGATCCCTTACTGCTAAAGGACTGTTATGAGCTACTATTCGGCAAACTAAATTCAAAATTAAGCATCAGCTCCCCCTTTCTCTTTTGATGAACCATTCCAAAATGCGCCAATTTTTTTTTTTTAAATTTGCAATCATTTACTTTTTTTGTTTTAATCCTACCAGATATAAATTCAATAGCACCAAGAATGCCCCCGTCCGTTACCGATCCCAGTCGGGCTGCTGGTGCTCTCTTACACTTGCCAGCACGGGTGGTCCCCTCCTCCCATCCACCCCAAACCCATTTCCTGTCCTGGATGGAGGAGCCAGCTAAAGTTGACACCAGCGCCATGACATCTTGTTGTGAATGTGCATGTTAAGCCCTATGGCCTGACCTGACCTAAAAGACTGTGTGTTCCAGTAAATAAACAGTGCACTCATTCTGTGCAAGTCGGTAACGGGATATGAACCCAGTACCTGGCAGCCAGCACTATGTCAAAGAGTAACAGGTACTACTTAATGTTAAAGTTAAAGTTTGTTTTGTTTAACAACACCACTAGAGCACATTGATTTATTAATCATTGGCTATTGGATGTCAAATATTTGATTATTTTGATGTATAGTCTTAGCTCGAGGAAACCTGCCACATTTTTTCATTAATAGCAAGGGATCTTTTATGTGCACTATCCCACAGACGGGATAGCACACACCACGGCCTTTGATATACCAGTTGTGCACTGGTTGGAACGAGAAATAACCCAATGGGCCCACCGACGGGGATCGATCCTAGACCGACCACACATCAAACGAGTGCTTTACCACTGGGCTACGTCCCACTCCATTAGTTCTTAATAATGCCAGCCACATCACTGTTGCCCTGTACATACTGCATGTTCTAGTAAATAAACATTTGTCTTATCATCTCCGGCCTCGGTGGCGTCATGGCAGGCCATCGGTCTACAGGCTGGTAGGTACTGGGTTCGGATCCCAGTCGAGGCATGGGGTTTTTAATCCAGATACCGACTCCAAACCCTGAGTGAGTGCTCCGCAAGGCTCAATGGGTAGGTGTAAACCACTTGCACCGACCAGTGATCCATAACTGGTTCAATAAAGGCCATGGTTTGTGCTATCCTGCCTGTGGGAAGCGCAAATAAAAGATCCCTTGCTGCTAATCGGAAGAGTAGCCCATGTAGTGGCGACAGCGGATTTCCTCTCAAAATCTGTGTGGTCCTTAACCATATGTCTGACGCCATATAACCGTAAATAAAATGTGTTGAGTGCGTCGTTAAATAAAACATTTCTTTTGTCTTTTTTTTTGTCTTATCATCCTTATAATTTTGAGCAAGTCAGTACCAGGATAAGCAACCCTGCAATTATGAAAATATTCACGGCAAACGAAAAACATACCATAGAAAAAAGAGAGAAAAAAAGACTATATTCCAAGGCAGAAATGTGCCATAGATAATTAAAACCTCTACAGCATTGCTGATTGCTGTGGACAATTGCAAGGGCTGGATACGAACCGGGTACTTAGCAGCCAATATTTTCAAAGAGTGTAAGTAGTTTTTAATGATGACAGCTTCATCACTGTCACCCAGTATGCACTGCATGTTCCAGTAAAGTAACGTTATTGCTTTCTGAAATAGCTGTCTGAAATGAACACCACACTTAACTGTTCTCTGCCATTTTGTTTTATGTATCAACAATGGCGTGTTTAGTGGGTGGGAGCAATGGGCCAAGTGCTTTTATGTTTGTTGAGAAGACTATCTGCTGTTAGTTGTCTGTGTACTCTGGTCTGGTGAGTGGAGATAGCTATGTCTATCAGTTGTTTCAGTAAAGGTCACTCATTTATTACTACAGCACTCTGACATATATGCGAAGATCATGTTTTATTGTCGTTTTAAAGGGACAGAGCCTAGTTTCAACCCGTGAAAATTAACACTAAGTTTAGTTAAAGGGACAGACCCTAGTTCCAACCCGTGAAAATTAACACTAAGTTTAGTTAATCTACAAACCTGTAACACATGTTGATAAAGTTATAACTGAGTGAAAAACATGAATCTGTGACTTTGAAATTGTGAAATACCTTGAAAAAATAGACTAAAATTTGACTTCATAACTGTTACTTCTCAGACCCACGTGCGTTTTAAAAAAATGAGAAATGCATTTTGTGATATTAAAACCACCAGGATGACCAAAAACACTTTGAATGGACGAAAATTGATAATCTAAACCATAAAATCTGGTAAAGTATGATTTCAGTTATCAAAAACGGCTATAATAGTAAAATATATGTCTTAGTGTTTAAAAACAAGGGTATGTCCCTTAAAACATTTTACTCAGTATGTTGTCAGTGAAGTTGTGAAACATGTACTGTTATATAGAGTGTGACACAATGTCATATACATTTATAGCAATATCATTACTTCTGTACTCGGTGTTCGAGATTAACAGTATCCCGATATCCCGGGGATACCAGAATTTAATTTTGGATACCAGACTTCAAGAACCCAGTATCCCACCGGGATGCCATATAATACTAAATTCTCAGGTGGGATACCAGATTTTGAAATGTTAGTATCGAACTGGGATACTGGCCAAAAAATTTAATCTCGAACACTGGTACTTAAATGGAGAGAAAGGTAGAATATTTTAAAAACTAAATACAATTTGTGTGTCAGAAAAAAGTAAGAATTATTTTATTTTTTTTGAGATTTAAAAATAAAATTTAAAATGTAGGAGAGTATGTTTATTTATAAATCATAACACTTTTAGTTACCATTTTTTGTTTAATTTTAAAAGCAGTTTATTGTAATTTTGACACATTATTCAATTAAAAGTCATGTTTATTTTATTTCATGATGATAAATTTTTTATTATAGATCAGCTTTCATTCCTGTCACAGGAAAAAATTATAAGCCAAAATAATATATGAACTATCTTCCACTTGTTAAGTATTGAGAATGACCCTCACTCTAATATTGATAATACTGTTTACTGTGTACATAAACTGAGTCATCTTTAACATTGATGTTGATAAACTAACTTTATTTATCGCCATCATTGATAATATTGCTAACTCTATACATAAACAGAGTCATCTTTAACATAGATGTTGATAAACTAATTTGATTTATCACTAAATACTGAAATTGTTCTCAAAATGACATAAATGGATATATCACGTTTTGGAAATTTAACTCTTCCTATATATGTAGAAGAGTACAAAATGACCTTACACAGAGAGGTCAACACCTGTTTCTTGATGTTTCACTCTGCTGTGTTTGAGAAGTCCTATAGCTAGAATCAGTTTACAGGATTACAGGATTGGTAGCTGCTTAACATTTAGAGAGGAAACCCGCTGTTGCCACTTCATGGGCTACTCTTTTCAATTAGCAGCAAGGGATCCTTTATATGCACCATCCCATAGACAGGGTAGCACATAACATGACCTTTGATTTACCAATCATGGTGCACTGGCTGAAGCGAGAAATAGCCCAATGGGCCTATTGACGGGGCCCAATGGGCCTATTGACGGGGATCAATACCAAACCAACCGCGCATCAAGCAAACGCTTTACCAATGGGCTACGTCTCGCCCGTCATCAGGATTGGGTGACACATGGCGGTGTTACGGAGGTGTCTGTTTAAGGAGGTTTAACTGTGCTGTGTTTGAGAAGTGCTATAGCTGGAATTGGTTTACAGGAAGTTCATGATCTCGTGCCTGGTATCTCCACTGAAGCACACAATCGGAACAATGTGTAGAGGAAGGATTTGGTGCACTTTTTATCCTCTCAATAAACACTGGTGCAAAACACTTGCAGACTTCCAGTTATAGATGGTGTGCTTTGCATTAGAGAGGAAATTACAGTGGTCCAGACAGACTTTCAAAATGGCAGAGTACAAGCCTTTTACAAAAATTTCATCTGTTAAATATTATAGTACAAAATATTTGTTACTTGAATCTGTTAAGTATTTTAGTACAAATATTTGTTACTTACATCTGTTAAGTATTTTAGTACAAATACTTGTTACTTAAATCTGTTAAGTATTTGAGTACAAATACTTGTTACTTAAATCTGTTAAGTATTTGAGTACAAATACTTGTTACTTAAATCTGTTAAGTATTTTAGTACTAATACTTGTTACTTAAATCTGTTAAGTATTTTAGTACTAATACTTGTTACTTAAATCTGTTAAATATTTTAGTACAGATGTTTGCTACTGTAAGGTACTTAATTCAGGGACCGACCATAACACAGCAAGAATTTGTTTTAATCTTTTAAAAGTATATACCGTACCATATTAAAGAATAGCAAATATATTTTTTTCACTGTACATTAATTAAAGAGATAGACCCTAGTTTGAACCCATAAAAATGGCAACTCTAAAATTGTTTAATCTACAAACCTGTAACACATTTGGATAAAATTATAACAGAGTAAAACATGAGTCTGTGACTTTGAAATGGTGAAATGCCCTCTAAAAATAGATTAAAACTTCTCTCCACAACTGTTACTTCTCAGACACATGTGCATTTTTAAAAATATGAGAAATGCATTTTGTGATATTAAAAACACCAGGAAGACCAAAAACACTTTGAATGTACAGAAATTAATAATCAAAACCATAAAATCTTAAGTTAAATATGATTTCAGTTATATGAATAGAAATATGAAACGGCTATAATAGTCAGAAATATGTCTTAGTGTTTAAAAACTAGGGTATGTCCCTTTAAGAATGAAAACTACCAGTACACTGCACTTGTGGCATAGTTATGAATGATTGTACATAATATTATGATACCGTAAATTATAAAATTAATGTGTCATGATAATCTTGGGTCTGTATTTGCATGAGTGCCAAAACTGTGTATTTTGATTAATGCATTGGGCAAATTCTGTTTAAAAAAATCAAATAATAATAAAAAAAATATTTAAAAAAATAATTAAAAAATCAGAATCCACATGAACTACAAACTGCCAATTTGCTGTAATTATATTATTTTAGTTTCATATTTCATGCTCACAAAAGTCCATATTTGTTGTCACAATAGCAGTGTAAGCTGAAACTAATCATGCCTGGTGTATTGACCAGCACGCACTACAATCACTTCATTGATAAATAGTGTACTTAATCCATTTAGGGTGGGACGTAACCCAGTGGTAAAGCGCTTGCTTGATGCATGATCGTTTTAGGATCGATCCCCCTCGGTGGGCTCATTGGGCTATTTCTCATTCGAATCAGTGCACCACGACTGGTATATCAAAGGTTGTGGTATGTGCTGTCCTATCTGTGGTATTGTGCATATAAAAAATACCTTGCTACTAATGGAAAAATGTAGTGGGTTTCCTCTTTAAGACTATATGTCAAAGTTACCAAAGGTTTGTCATCCAGTAACCGATGATTAATAAATCAGTGTGCTCTAGTGGTGTCGTTAAATAAAACAGACATATTCTAAGCCATTTAGGGTGGGATGTAGCCCAGCGGTAAAACGACTGGCTAATGCACAGTCGGTCAAGGATTGCTAAAGCTCATGACAAAGAAAATTTGTTAGTCCCCTACCGGTCCAACTGCAGGGGACTATAGCTTTCATTTGTTTGTCTGTCTGTCTGTCTGTCTGTCTGTCTGTTTTTTTCCATCTGTGCCACATATAGTTTTCCGGATGTGTTTTTTTTTACAATGCGTTGATACATATTTATACATGTATAACTAACCACACTGTTTTGTCTACAGATTATTGTGTGTGGCACACTCACTACATATTATTGTGTATGACAGTCTCTAAAATTATTGTGTGTGGCACAGTCTCTACAGATTATTGTGTGTGGCACAATCTCAACAAATTATTGTGTGTGGCACAATCTCAACAAATTATTGTGTGTGGCACAGTTTCTACAGATTATTGTGTGTGGCACAATCTCAACAGATTATTGTGTGAGGCACAGTCTCATCTCAATAGATTATTGTGTGTGGCACAATCTCTACCGATTTTTTTGTATGGCATAGTATCTACAGATATTGTGTGTGGCACAATCTCTACAGATTATTGTGTGTGGCACAATCTCAACAGATTATTGTGTGTGGCACAGTCAACAGATTATTGTGTGTGGCACAGTCTCAACAGATTATTGTGTGGCACAGTCTCAACAGATTGTTGTGTGTGGCACAGTCTCAACAGATTATTGTGTGTGGCACAGTCTACAGAATATTGTGTGTGGCACAGTCTCTACAGATTATTGTGTGTGGCACAGTCTACAGATTATTGTGTGTACCACAGTCTACAGAATATTGTGTGTGCCACAGTCTACAGATTATTGTGTGTGGCACGGTCTACAGATTATTGTGTGTGCCACAGTCTACAGAATATTGTGTGTGGCACAGTCTCTACAGATTATTGTGAGTGGCACAGTCTACAGATTATTGTGTGTACCACAGTCTACAGAATATTGTGTGTGCCACAGTCTACAGATTATTGTGTGTGGCACAGTTTCTAGGTGAGCAGGAGTGAACACCCGCCTTTCTTTGCAGAGACTGCTGTTTATATATATATATATATATACATGTATAACTAACCACTGTGTGTTTTGTCTGCAGATTATCGTGCTGTGGCACTGTGACATACCGCCTCCTCCCTCACACAGATGGCCGCCAGACCTGGGGGTTCCGGTGCTTGTCAAGACCAGGAGCATAAAGGTACATTTATGTAGATGTGTCCTTTTGTAGAGTCAACTGCAGTCCAGCATTCCATCAAAACCTTTTTAAATATTAGTACACAACATGACCTGTCTAAACAAGATACCCCTTAAAACTGGACTATTTGCTTGGTCCCATGGGTGTCCAGTTTAAAGGGGTTTCACTGTAAATATATATTTTTGATGATAAAATTAATTCAGTAAATACACTGTCGAAAATGAGCCGAGAATGTTAATTTCAATAGATACAACAACTAATTGGATTCAAATGGAATAACTGTACATACATTTTAAAAAGACTAAATTAATACATGCAGTGCTTCTGCCAGGAAGAAAATTTTGGGTATGGCGCTATGGAATTGAATGCAACCAGTCAGCAGGGGGTATGGGAGGCCTTCCACAAAAAGAAAATGAGTTAAGTTTAGGGTTAGGGTTAAGAAAAGCATACAGCAATGATAAGAATAATTAATTTTGTCAAAAGGTTAACTTTAAAAAAAATGAAAAATTCTGCCCGTTTTACCCTCTGGCAGAAAACCCTGACATGTATTTGCCTTTCTTTTATTGTTCAGTATATTTGTTACAGCATTAACTATCATATTTAACTCTGAGTGGGATGTAGCCCATTGGTCGAGCATTCCTCTGTGGTGAGATGTGATCGTGGATATAGACACACCACCCCTCCCAGCACACAGTTCATTAGGTTTTAAACACCATTGTTCCACGACTGATAACAGGCACGGTATTTGTTATCCTATTTAGGGAAAGTGCATATTTGAGATTCCTGTTAGCTAATCTGTAAGAGTTACAAGTGTCTCATATTGAGGGCTGACAACAAGCACTTGTTGTGTGCAATTATCACCAATGAGTAGAAATGAAGATAAGCTGCAGATCACTCCTGAAATACTGATAGGCAAGAAATCACCTGAAGTTACATTCATTTCAACTTATTTTCGTGCTTATATCCAATTAAATCTCAAGCATGCTGTCCTGCACACACACACCTCAGCTATCTGGGCTGTCTGTTCAGGACAGTGGGTTAGTTGTTAGTTGGCTAGTGGTTAGTGATAGAGAAGAGGGTGTAGTGGCCTTACCCATTGAGACCTTAAGAACTCGCTCTGGGTTGGAGCCGGTACCAGGCTGTGAACCCTGTACCTACCAACCTGCAGTCTGATGGCATACTGAAGTTACAAATAAAATTTATGAATATTTTCATTGCAAAGAAAATCAATTTGTCGCTCCCCTAAAAAATTTCTAGGCATGTATGGAGGGGAGTGGAAGTGTTCACTCTCCCGTCACAAAGCGAAAAACTGATGTCTATTGTATTTGTGAAAATTAGAGAAGTCCACTATTTTCTATTTTATCTTGTTTGCATAATAGTTTAGTTTACACATTAAAATCTAGAAAATGTTAAATTTATGTTCAGTTTTGCTTGGAACATAGAAGTTTTAAATATATATATAGTTAAATTTCCGTTACAGTCATCACAATATAATGTCATCCCATTGGTCCAGACGTAGCAACGGGAGTTTGTTTAATTCTTGATGAATGTAAAAATTACGTTGTCAGGGAATGTCATTTTATATTGGTAATTTGTCTTACTGAGCATTATTGTTTTAGCCAAAAAAATAATTCAAAGTAAAATATGAACTTTTAATGTTATTATTAGTAAGTATGTTTCAAATTTAATTATAAGTATTGTCTGTTATTTCGTTTACGTTCATCTGGATATGAAAAAAAAAAAATCATCCGCAAACTTTTATGTGAGAACGGCTTCGCCGATTCACACAGTCTGCAGATGATTCTTTTTTTTCATACCTTGATGAATGTAAAAGAAATAACAGACAATACTTAAATATAAATTTATTTTCTTTCTGTTTCAGACTATTAGTTCTAGATTTTATCCATACAAAGAGATAGAAACCGATGCTGTGTTTAGTTTAGATGAAGACGCATTGCTCACAACCGATGAAGTAAGTTCAAACAGTGTCTACAAACAACAGAATCCAGGGCCCGTGCTTATAAAAGTTTTTAGAGCCCAGACTCGATCTCTAACGACGTCACATGCATACAATTTGTATAGCGTTGCCATGATGTTCACGTCTCAGACTCTATTAGAGTCTCGAGTCTAGACTCTATAAAAGTTTATAAGCACCAGGCCAGGGGTTAGAATTAAACTGTTTAACCGGATTAAAAGTCTTTTGAGTTATAATTTGTAACTGTTGGGTTAAAGGAGGGGCGAGACGTAGCCCAGTGGTAAATTGCTCGCTTGATGCACGGTTGGTTTGGGATCGATCCCCTTCAGTGGGCCCATTGGACTATTTCACACTCCAGCCAGTGCACCACAACTGGTACATCAAAGGCTGTGGTATGTGCTGTCCTGTCTGTGGGATGGTGCATATAAAAGATCCCTTACTGCTAATTGAAAAGAGTAGCCCATGAAGTGGCGACAGTGGGTTTCGCCTCTCAATATCTGTGTGGTCCTTAACCATATGTCTGATGCCATATAACCATAAATAAAATGTGTTGAATGTGTCATTAAATAAAACATTTCCTTCCTGTTGGGTTAAAATGGAGTTTCTTCTATACTGACGCAGTTCTGATTACACTTTACGACATTTTGGATTGGTCTCAGAAAATCAAAAGACCAGGTCAAATGAATTGAAACTACATTAATGTTTACTGCTTGTTTCATTCAAGATATCTTCTTTTTTGTTATTTTATTCTTATCTTATTTAATCAATATACATAGCAGTGATGTTTTCCACTGAAATGGAACCATACAGAGCAATTAATAGTTTATACATTTGAGAAGGTCGAGCATGTTGCGAATGACTCTTTTCATAAAATAACTCTCTATATCGTAAACAAATTGTAATAGGCCTATATTTATATATACTGATGGAAAGAAATAAGGGAACGAATGGTGTTTCAGACCAAATGTAATTCACTACTGAAGTAGTTAAGTCTGTATAAAATACAGAGATGTATTGTGGCACTGCATGTCAGTACTGTGGGGTTGATGTCCAGTAACACGGTTAATTTCCTCATACTTGTGGATGAAGATTTTGGTTGTAGTCAACTACTCGCGTGTTCCTTTATTTTTTTCCATCAGTATACAATGTCATCTGGGCTATTTGTGACCAGTAGAAAAACCCCAATAAAACTAAAGCATGGGTAATAAACTTGTAACCCCCCATTAGCAAATTGGTAATTGGAATGAAGTGAAGATAATTGTATTATACCAGATTAGTAATAGTTAATAGTTAATCAAACAAACTGCATTCGTTTTTGCTCTCTGTAGTTATATTTAAATGTAGGGAAACCCCATAAACCCCCCACAAAAAACCCATTATGCCTTCTAAGGGGCAATGATGTTTTTGACATTTATATTGGTACGTTCTTTGTTGCAGATCGATTTTGCCTTCAGTGTTTGGCGACAGTTCCCCGAGAGGATTGTGGGATACCCTGCACGGAACTACTACTGGGATGGAGGGAAAAATAGGTGGAGCTACACATCCAAGTGGTCCAATGAATATTCCATCGTTCTTACTGGTGCTGCCATCTACCATAGGTAAGGGAGATAATCCTAGTGATTACAAAATAGGTGGAGCTACTCATCCAAGTGGCTCAATGAATATTCATTCCATCATTCTTACTGGTGCTGCGGTCTACCATAGATAAGGGAGATAATCCTAGTGATTACTGAACAGTGCTGCCATATATGATAAATAAGGGAGATAATCCTAGTGATTACAGAACAGAGCTGTCATCTACCATAGATAAGGAACATAATCCTAGTAACTACAAAACTTGTCATCTGACGTAGGTAAGGGAGATAATCCCAGTTATTACAAAACAGCTGTCATCTGACGCAGGTAAGGGAGATGATCCTAGTTATTACTACACAGCTGTCATCTGACACAAGTAAGGGAGATAATCCTAGTTATTATAAAACAGCTGTCATCTGACATAGGTAAGGGAGATAATCCTAGTAATAACATCATTGTTGTCATCTAACAGGCAAAGGAAACGATCGCTGTAATTACAAAACAATGATTGATTTAAATAATGATAAAATAACTTAGGTAAGGGAGACAATATTCAGTGTTGATTAAATATGCTGCCATTTATCCCGGATGATCAGTGAGATAACCCTGATAAATGCCAACGGAAGTTTCCTTAGTATACCTGGGGTCTATTTCACAGAGCTCTCTTAAACTCTCTTAAACAACTTCACATCATCCTTGCATGTCTTTTTGCGCTGGGGTGGGCGGCACGTAGCCCAGTGGTACAGCGCTCGCCTGATGTACGGTCGGTGTGGGATCGATCCCCGTCGGTGAGCCCATTGGGCTATTTCTCGTTCCCGCCAGTGCACCACGACTAGTATATCAAAGGCCGTGGTATGTGCTATCCTGTGTGGGATGGAGCATATAAAAGATCCCTTGCTGCTAATTGAAAAGCGTAGCCCATGAAGTGGCGAAAGCGGGTTTCCTCCCTCAATATCTGTGTGGTCCTTAACCATACGTCTGATGCCATATAACCGTAAATAAAATGTGTTGAGTGCGTCGTTAAATAAACCATTTCCTTCTTCTTTGATTACTCTTTTTTTAGAAGCAAACTTTGTGCTGTAGCCATAGTATATGTGTGGGCTAGGTGACTTAAAACAGTTAAATAGCCAGTCTAGGTGGTAAAGTATTATATAATTGGGCCAGCTTGAAATCTTTTAGAGCTTATGAAAGTTTCAATTTACACTTCTTTGATTTGAAAATACTAGATGGCCTTGGTGCTCCCGCCATAATTGAAGATCCATCAACTAAAACACCTTGTTTCTCTTTGTTCCGGCTCCACGGTGAGTGTCTGACCTCAAAGGTCGCAATGCAAATACGAGAACAATTGGCGGCAGTGGAGAAGTATTCCTTGTTTTAACCCACCATGTGTGTTTAGTTATTGTCTGTTGACAGCCTTTTATTGTGGTCGACTCGGGTTTAAAGTCACCATTACCACACCATAATTTAATCTTCTTATGTCCCAGCCATTTCCATGTGCCAAACGTCTTTTAGGAGTTGGGTTTTCCCTTTGTGTTGTAGACATCGTGTCTAATATTACTGTAAACGAAATGCATCTAACGCATGTGGTTTGTGTGTCAAGAGTTACCTGCTCTTTCACCAGGTGAACCTAATAACAGACAGATTCTGACTGACCTGGAATACCACAAATAGAATGACAGAACTGGGTCATAGAGCTCTATAAAATTCCAGAGTGTTACATGAAAAAAAAAAAAGTGTTTGGTACATGCAGTGTTTTTGTCAAAATCGATGCTCTACAACTGACATATCAACGGTATTGGTACAGGTATATACTATCCTGTGTATTGGGAAATCCATAATGTAATTTTCGTCATTTCCTTTTACCTATTTTTGTGCAGTGGCATAGGAAGGTGCCAAAAGGGGGGGGGGGGGGCTGGGGAGGGGGGAACACTTTTATATTTACACACTTTTACACTATTATAAAGCAAATATAAAGCAAAATATCTGAAAATATATTTCCTATGCCAATGTTGTGCATGTATTCAATTAGGGTTCAGTGACACTGTCTTAGGCACATACCTCAGCTATATTCAGGACCATATTCAGGACAGCAAGTTAGTGGTTAGTTCTTAATGAGAGAAGTCTGTGTAATGGCCTTATGGTTACCCACTGACTTGGTAAAACTCATTCTGATTGGGAGCCCGTCCCGGGGTATGAACCCAGATCCTACCAGCCTTATAGCCAGTGGCTTAACCGATAAACCAATAAAGCTGGTATAAAAATAAAGTGTTGTTACAATGTGTCCTATTTATCATATAGCCCAATAGTGACATAAGAAAACATATGATGACATGTCGCACACCCCATCAGTGCCTCCGTCTCCGTCTCTCTCTCTCTCTCTCTCTCTCTCTCTCTCTCTCTCTCTCTCTCTCTCTCTCTCTCTCTCTCTCTCTCTCTCTCTCTCTCTCGCAGAAGTGACAACCTGTAAGGATTATGTGAATGAAACCGAAGAAAAATTATCTCGTAATATTTTCCAGCGGGCTGTGGAGATCGAATGTTTCCGTTACAAAGTAGCCAATCGGTGAAGTAGAAAGCTAGTTACGGCAGCAGATTTGTGGTTTGGAGTCGCTCCAACACAAAGCGAACCCACATAAGAAAAACATTTACTTAGCAGACGGCCTATTGTTCTGGACAGCACACCTTGTGACCCAAGGGGGAATGTACAGCTGCTTTCCATACACATTGGAACATGTCCGTTTGAAAGTGGCATATATATATATATGAAAGATCTCTATTTTTAATGTTAAAGTTTGTTTTGTTTAACAATACCACTAGAGCACATTGATTTATTAATTGTCGACTATTGGATGCCCCAAGTGGGAATGTACAGCTGCTTTGCATACATATTGGAACATGTCCGTTTGAAAGAGGCATATATATATGAAAGATCTCTATTTTTAATGTGAAAGTTTGTTTTGTTTAACGATACCACTAGAGCACATTGATTTATTAATTGTCGACTATTGGATGCCCCAAGTGGGAATGTACAGCTGCTTTGCATACATATTGGAACATGTCCGTTTGAAAGAGGCATATATATATGAAAGATCTCTATTTTTAATGTGAAAGTTAAAGTTTATTTTGTTTAACAATACCACTAGAGCACATTGATTTATTAATCTATTGGATGTCAACCATTTGGTAATTTTCTAATTTTGATATATACAAGTAGTCTTAGAATTTATTCCATGCCATGCAATGGAATGTTGGTGTAGAAGTGGCAGCATGATATCACATCATTAAGCAGTGGAATGTTGCTGTAGAGATTACATTATTTGGCAATGGAATGTTGATGTAGAGGTTGCACCATGCCACACAATGGAATGTTGATGTAGAGGTTGCACCATGCCACACAATGGAATGTTGATGTAGAGGTTGCACCATGCCGCAACATGGAATGTTGGTGTAGAGGTTGCACCATGCCGCAACATGGATTGTTGGTGTAGAGGTTGCACCATGCCGCAACATGGAATGTTGGTGTAGAGGTTGCACCATGCCGCAACATGGAATGTTGGTGTAGAGGTTGCACCATGCCGCAACATGGATTGTTGGTGTAGAGGTTGCACCATGCCGCAACATGGAATGTTGGTGTAGAGGTTGCACCATGCCGCAACATGGATTGTTGGTGTAGAGGTTGCACCATGCCGCAACATGGAATGTTGGTGTAGAGGTTGCACCATGCCGCAACATGGAATGTTGGTGTAGAGGTTGCACCATGCCGCAACATGGAATGTTGGTGTAGAGGTTGCACCATGCCACAACATGGAATGTTGGTGTAGAGGTTGCACCATGCCACAACATGGAATGTTGGTGTAGAGGTTGCACCATGCCACAACATGGGAATGTTGATGTAAAGGTTGCACCATATCACAACATGGAATGCTGTTGTAGAGTTTGCACCATATCACAACATGGAATGCTGTTGTAGAGGTTATATTATGCCACACAATGGAATGCTGTTGTAGAGATTGCATCAGTATGTAATAAATGTTCCACCATGCCAACCAATAGAAATTTGCAATAGAGCTTGCATCATTAGGCAATGGAATGTTAGTGTAGAGGTTGAACTATGCCATGCAATGGAATGTGGCTGTGGAGGTTATATGGTTAAGTAATGGTATATTGATGTAGAAGTTACATCATTAGGCAATGAAATGTTAGTGTAGAGGTTGAACTATGCCATGCAATGGAATGTGGCTGTGGAGGTTATATCATTGAGTAATGGTATAATGTAGAAGTTACATCATTAGGCAGTGGAATTTTGCTGTAAATGTTGTATCATTAAGCAATTGAATGTTG
The DNA here is from genome assembly GCF_016097555.1 of Gigantopelta aegis. NCBI lineage: Eukaryota > Metazoa > Mollusca > Gastropoda > Neomphalida > Peltospiridae > Gigantopelta > Gigantopelta aegis. The sequence continues at coordinate 30,680,018 of NC_054705.1, read as the reverse complement.
GTGTAGAAGTTGAACTATGCCATGCAGTGGAATGTTGCTGTGGAGGTTATGTCATTAACAATAGCGTGTTGATTTAGAAGTTACATTATTGGGCAATGGAATGTTTGTGTTGAGGTTATATCATTAGGTAATGGGACTGTTGCACCATGCTACACAATGGAATGTTGTTGTAGAGGTTGCACAATGCTATGCAATGGACTGTTATAGAGGTTGCGCCACGCTACACAATGGACTGTTACAGAGGTTGCGCCACGCTACACAATGGACTGTTACAGAGGTTGCGCCACGCTACACAATGGACTGTTACAGAGGTTGCACTACGCTACACAATGGACTGTTACAGAGGTTGCACCACGTTACACAATGGACTGTTACAGAGGTTGCACCACACTACACAATGGACTGTTGTTGTAGAGGTTGCACAATGCTATGCAATGGACTGTTATAGAGGTTGCGCCACGCTACACAATGGACTGTTACAGAGGTTGCACCACGCTACACAATGGACTGTTACAGAGGTTGCGCCACGCTACACAATGGACTGTTACAGAGGTTGCGCCACGCTACACAATGGACTGTTACAGAGGTTGCGCCACGCTACACAATGGACTGTTACAGAGGTTGCGCCACGCTACACAATGGACTGTTACAGAGGTTGCGCCACGCTACACAATGGACTGTTCTAGAGGTTGCACCATGCTACACTATGGACTGTTATAGAGGTTGCACCATGCTACACTATGGACTGTTACAGAGGTTGCACCATGCTACACTATGGACTGTTATAGAGGTTGCACCATGCTATACAATGGACTGTTATAGAGGTTGCACCATGCTATACAATGGACTGTTATAGAGGTTGCACCATGCTATACAATGGACTGTTCTAGAGGTTGCACAATGCTACACTATGGACTGTTATAGAGGTTGCACCACGCTACACAATGGACTGTTATAGAGGTTGCACCATGCTACACAATGGACTTATAGAGGTTGCACCATGCTACACTATGGACTGTTATAGAGGTTGCACCATGCTACACTATGGACTGTTACAGAGGTTGCACCACGCTACACAATGGAATGTTGTTGTAGAGGTTGCACCATGCTACACTATGGACTGTTACAGAGGTTGCACCACGCTACACAATGGAATGTTGTTGTAGAGGTTGCACAATGCTATGCAATGGACTGTTATAGAGGTTGCGCCACGCTACACAATGGACTGTTACAGAGGTTGCACCACGCTACACAATGGACTGTTACAGAGGTTGCACCACGTTACACAATGGACTGTTACAGAGGTTGCACCACGCTACACAATGGACTGTTACAGAGGTTGCGCCACGCTACACAATGGACTGTTACAGAGGTTGCGCCACGCTACACAATGGACTGTTACAGAGGTTGCGCCACGCTACACAATGGACTGTTACAGAGGTTGCGCCACGCTACACAATGGACTGTTCTAGAGGTTGCACCATGCTACACTATGGACTGTTATAGAGGTTGCACCATGCTACACTATGGACTGTTACAGAGGTTGCACCATGCTACACTATGGACTGTTATAGAGGTTGCACCATGCTATACAATGGACTGTTATAGAGGTTGCACCATGCTATACAATGGACTGTTATAGAGGTTGCACCATGCTATACAATGGACTGTTCTAGAGGTTGCACAATGCTACACAATGGACTTATAGAGGTTGCACCATGCTACACTATGGACTGTTATAGAGGTTGCGCCACGCTACACAATGGACTGTTACAGAGGTTGCACCACGCTACACAATGGACTGTTACAGAGGTTGCGCCACGCTACACAATGGACTGTTACAGAGGTTGCGCCACGCTACACAATGGACTGTTACAGAGGTTGCGCCACGCTACACAATGGACTGTTACAGAGGTTGCGCCACGCTACACAATGGACTGTTACAGAGGTTGCGCCACGCTACACAATGGACTGTTCTAGAGGTTGCACCATGCTACACTATGGACTGTTATAGAGGTTGCACCATGCTACACTATGGACTGTTATAGAGGTTGCACCATGCTATACAATGGACTGTTATAGAGGTTGCACCATGCTATACAATGGACTGTTATAGAGGTTGCACCATGCTATACAATGGACTGTTCTAGAGGTTGCACAATGCTACACTATGGACTGTTATAGAGGTTGCACCACGCTACACAATGGACTGTTATAGAGGTTGCACCATGCTACACAATGGACTTATAGAGGTTGCACCATGCTACACTATGGACTGTTATAGAGGTTGCACCATGCTACACTATGGACTGTTACAGAGGTTGCACCACGCTACACAATGGAATGTTGTTGTAGAGGTTGCACCATGCTACACTATGGACTGTTACAGAGGTTGCACCACGCTACACAATGGAATGTTGTTGTAGAGGTTGCACAATGCTATGCAATGGACTGTTATAGAGGTTGCGCCACGCTACACAATGGACTGTTACAGAGGTTGCACCACGCTACACAATGGACTGTTACAGAGGTTGCACCACGTTACACAATGGACTGTTACAGAGGTTGCACCACGCTACACAATGGACTGTTACAGAGGTTGCGCCACGCTACACAATGGACTGTTACAGAGGTTGCGCCACGCTACACAATGGACTGTTACAGAGGTTGCGCCACGCTACACAATGGACTGTTACAGAGGTTGCGCCACGCTACACAATGGACTGTTCTAGAGGTTGCACCATGCTACACTATGGACTGTTATAGAGGTTGCACCATGCTACACTATGGACTGTTACAGAGGTTGCACCATGCTACACTATGGACTGTTATAGAGGTTGCACCATGCTATACAATGGACTGTTATAGAGGTTGCACCATGCTATACAATGGACTGTTATAGAGGTTGCACCATGCTATACAATGGACTGTTCTAGAGGTTGCACAATGCTACACTATGGACTGTTATAGAGGTTGCACCACGCTACACAATGGACTGTTATAGAGGTTGCACCATGCTACACAATGGACTTATAGAGGTTGCACCATGCTACACTATGGACTGTTATAGAGGTTGCACCATGCTACACTATGGACTGTTACAGAGGTTGCACCATGCTACACTATGGACTGTTATAGAGGTTGCACCATGCTACACAATGGACTGTTATAGAGGTTGCACCATGCTACACTATGGACTGTTATAGAGGTTGCACCATGCTACACTATGGACTGTTATAGAGGTTGCACCATGCTACACAATGGACTGTTATAGAGGTTGCACCACGCTACACTATGGACTGTTATAGAGGTTGCACCACGTTACACTATGGACTGTTATAGAGGTTGCACCATGCTACACTATGGACTGTTATAGAGGTTGCACCATGCTATACAATGGACTGTTATAGAGGTTGCACCATGCTATACAATGGACTGTTCTAGAGGTTGCACAATGCTACACTATGGACTGTTATAGAGGTTGCACCATGCTACACAATGGACTGTTATAGAGGTTGCACCATGCTACACTATGGACTGTTACAGAGGTTGCACCATGCTACACTATGGACTGTTATAGAGGTTGCACCATGCTACACAATGGACTGTTATAGAGGTTGCACCATGCTATACAATGGACTGTTATAGAGGTTGCACCATGCTATACAATGGACTGTTCTAGAGGTTGCACAATGCTACACTATGGACTGTTATAGAGGTTGCACCACGCTACACAATGGACTGTTATAGAGGTTGCACCATGCTACACAATGGACTTATAGAGGTTGCACCATGCTACACTATGGACTGTTATAGAGGTTGCACCATGCTACACTATGGACTGTTACAGAGGTTGCACCATGCTACACTATGGACTGTTATAGAGGTTGCACCATGCTACACAATGGACTGTTATAGAGGTTGCACCATGCTACACTATGGACTGTTATAGAGGTTGCACCATGCTACACTATGGACTGTTATAGAGGTTGCACCATGCTACACAATGGACTGTTATAGAGGTTGCACCACGCTACACTATGGACTGTTATAGAGGTTGCACCACGCTACACTATGGACTGTTATAGAGGTTGCACCACGCTACACAATGGACTGTTATAGAGGTTGCACCATGCTACACAATGGACTGTTATAGAGGTTGCACCATGCTACACTATGGACTGTTATAGAGGTTGCACCATGCTACACTATGGACTGTTACAGAGGTTGCACCATGCTACACTATGGACTGTTATAGAGGTTGCACCATGCTACACAATGGACTGTTATAGAGGTTGCACCATGCTACACTATGGACTGTTATAGAGGTTGCACCATGCTACACTATGGACTGTTATAGAGGTTGCACCACGCTACACAATGTACTGTTATAGAGGTTGCACCACGCTACACAATGTACTGTTATAGAGGTTGTGCCACGCTACACAATGGACTGTTACAGAGGTTGCGCCATGCTACACAATGTACTGTTATAGAGGTTGCACCACGCTACACAATGTACTGTTATAGAGGTTGTGCCATGCTATACAATGGACTGTTGTTGTGGGAGTTGCACCATGCTACACAGTGGACTGTTACAGAGGTTGCACCATGCTACACAGTGGACTGTTATAGAGGTTGCACCATGCTACACAATGGACTGTTGATGTCTTGACATGTTTTGTGTGGTGGTCATAGCTGGTTCTGGGTGGCAGTAAACAGAAAGCATGTTTGTCATTGTTTTACTCATTCAGATGCTATTCCAGTCCTCGGTTTTCTGACCTTTATTTCACAGGCATTTGGCTTGCATTTGGGTCACTTCTTGGCATGGTACCTCATTGTGGGGTCTCCTGTGACTAGCTTACCTCAGGTTATGTGATTCTAAACAAACACCAATGGGAAATGAGTGTTTGTTTAATCATCACCTACCTGCACAGACAGATAGCTATTAAATGTCAGACATATTGTAATGGCCATATTTGTTCTAGAGCCATTCTCACAAGCTTGGACTATTATACTGTATTCTATAACTACATAACATTTGATGGCATCGTGGGGAGTAGTAAATAATGAAAAAAAAAATTGTTTTGTTTAACGAAACCACTAGAGCACATTGATTAATTAATCATCGGCTATTGGATGTCAAACATGTGGTAATTATGACTGGTAGTGAATAAAGTTATTGGAAATTGTTAAACTTAGGGGTGGAATTTAGCTCAGTCAATTGAGTGCTCGCATCGCAGGATCGAACCACCACGTTGGATCCATTCAACATATGTTTGTTTCAAAAGGCAACCAATGAATTGGCCTGTAACTCTGTAATGAATAAAGTTAAAATTCATATCAAAATATATCATTACGTTTTAAACCCAAATTAAGTCAAATAATTTTTAAAAAACCACAATTCAGTGTAAATAAAACTGCTGGAACGGCCAAGTTAAAGCATTCATAGTTCTACCTTTTAGTCTCTGTATACTGCATTACCCATTACTACTTCGCTAACAATGCAACTGAAGTTGCATACCTTGGCTGTTATAGCATTTTTTCCCCCATCCCTACCTATGCAAGAGAGACCCCATTCCAAGACGTCAGCCCACACAGTGGCGTAGCATGGGTTGCCAGCGCCTGGGGCAAGGCAAGTATTGCGCCCCCTAACCAGTGGACCGTTAGCACTCCCCGAATCCCTTCCACTAGTCCAGAATTTTGCTCCCAGGGCTATTTCACTGAGCCCATACAGAATAAATCTGTCTTGCATGGGCTGTGGCGTCATTGCGTTTTAACATAGGTTAACATAGGGAGTATGACATCGTTAGTAATATATGACATCGTAATTAATGCAAGTTAATTTTAGATCGATATTTTGTTATTAAAACCTTCATTATAACAGCTATCTAGTTAATTGTTGTGTTAAATTTTATTTAACACATGAAACAGACGCGGCAAATATGATAGTGTAGTTTGTTTATGATAAAACGGTCAAATAAAAAAAAGTTACTTTTTCAGCCATCTTTGTTTGTTTGTGTAAACTAAAGGTTTATTTATCGAATGGATGGGTGAAAAAAACTCCACCATAAGTGGTCATGTGGGATAGACAAAGTACACCCTCATGGTGGAAATTTCTACCCTTAGACTCGGCAAGCCTTGTCCTGGGTAGAAATTTCCATCACCTCGGGTGTACTTTGTCTATCCCATATGACCGCATATGATGGAGTTTGCTGCAATTTTTAAGATGTTATCGACTAACAGAGACTTTTTAACGATTGTAATTACATATCAAATATATTTTTCTGCATAACATATTAATGGCTGTATATTAAACATGTTTCTGATCATTCTAATATTTGTACCAGGTTAAATTTCATTTTATTTCTTTATTAACACGACCAAAAACGCTTATATTCTAAACAAGAAAATGTATTTAATATGTAAGTTAAATCATAGAAATATTTTATTAGTCGGAAACATCTTACAATGCAGTAAACTCAGGAATGTCCTTTTAATAAGAGTTAAGAATTTTTTATTTATGACAAAATTTTAAGTAAAATTTTTATTTGAGTTAGTATGTGTTTAAAACTCAATAATATGTTTCAATCTTAAGTTTTAACATTATTCATTATAGATAAAAGAGCTAAAGTTTAAAATGTGTTATTAAAAGAATATTCCTTTCAGTCAAAAGCTGAGTAACCAAACTAAACTGTATTAAAGGAGACATGAAATAAAAAATATCTTATCTGTTATTGGACGACTGCACTTCCCATGTTTTTGTGGGTTGTTTAAAGGGACATTCCCGAGTTTGCTGCATTGTAAGATGTTTCCGACTAATACAATATTTTTACGATTAAACTTACATATTAAATATATTTTCTTGTTTAGAATATCAATATCTGTATATTCAATGTGTTTCTGGTCGTCTTAATATTTGTAAGAAGCCCAAACTGGATTTTGTCTTCAAATAATTTTGTATGTACGAAAAAAAAATGTTTTAGGAAATAAAATGAAATTTAACCTAGTACAAATACTAGAACGATCAGAAACACGTTTAATATACAGCCACTAATATTTTATATCAGAAAAATATATGTTATATGTAATTATAGTCGTTAAAAAGTCTGTTAGTTAATAACATCTTAAAAATTGCAGAAAACTCGGGAATGTCCCTTTAATATGCGGCTTTTAATCTGAGCTTATTGTTATTGGTACAGTATATGCTAACATAATGTGTATGATTTAGAGTAATTACTGCCAAGTAGTGTGGTTTTATATGATTAAGTGGTGCAATGATTGACAGACCTTGGGTAAATTGGCTAAATTGGCTACTAGTATTAAGGAGTGACGTGACAGATTGTGGTAATTATATATTTTTATGGGCAATTTTTTTCCATTATTTCTTTGACGGAGGAATTTTCACAAGCACACAATAGCCCACACAGTAGGTTTAATTAGGATTAGACTTTTGAGTGCAATACTAATCTATGGTCTGATCCATATTACTCATGGAATATTTAATTTTCATATGTTGGTTTTAACTTTTAGCAGAACCAAAAATATCTGTAGTCAATTAACAAATTTTCTGGCAATAAAAGAAAAAGAAAGGAAATGTTTTATTTAATGACACACTCAACACATTTAATTTACAGTTATATGGCGTCAGACATATAGTTAAGGACCACACAGATATTGAGAGAGGAAACCCGCTGTCGCCACTTCATGGGCTATTGTTTTCAATTAGCAGCAAGGGATCTTTTATATGCACCTACCCAACAGGATAGTACATGCCTCGGCCTTTGTTACACCTGTTGTGGAGCACTGGCTGGAACAAGAAATAACCCAATGGGTCCACCGACGGGGATCGATCTTAGACCGACCGTGCATCAAGCGAACGCTTTACCACTGGGCTACGTCCCGCCCCTTTTCTAGCAATATACTCATATATTAGTCATGTAATAGTTATAGTTTGTTTTGTTTAATGACACCACTAGAGCACATTGATTTATTAATCCTTGGCTATTGGATATCAAACATTGGGTAATTCTTACACATAGTCTTAGAGAGGAAAAAGAAAGAGAAATGTTTTATTTAACGACGCACTCAACACATTTTAATTACGGTTATATGGCGTCAGACATATGGTTAAGAACCACACAGATTTTGAGAGGAAACCCGCTGTCGCCGCTACATGGGCTACTCTTTCCGATTAGCAGCAAGGGATCTTTTATTTGCGCTTCCCACAGGCAGGATAGCACAAACCATGGTCTTTGTTGAACCAGTTATGGATCACTGGTTGGTGCAAGTGGTTTTACACCTACCCATTGAGCCTTGCGGAGCACTCACTCAGAGTTTGGAGTCGGTATCTGGAATAAAAACACCATGCCTCAACTGGGATCCGAACCCAGTACCTACCAGCCTGTAGACCGATAGCCTAACCACGACGCCACTGAGGCCGGTCTCTTAGAGAGGAAACACACTGCATTTTTTCATTAGTAGCAAGGGATCTTTTATACACACCATCCCACAGACAGGATAGCACATACCACAGCCTTTAATATACCAGTCGTGGTACACTGGCAGGAACGAGACAGACATGTTATAGAGTAAGTCAGTTGTTTTTAAAGTTTTAATTAAGAATAATAGTGTTTGTAAAATATGGATAAGTTAATAATACAGCTGCATGTTAGAACAATAATTTTACATTTCTGAATCATTGCTTTATTTTATTTTTTTATTTTTTAGATACTACAACTTTTTATACACCAATTTCCTGGCAAGTGTTCTGGTAAAGACTGTGGACCAGTCATCCAACTGCGAGGACATCCTTATGAACTTTCTAGTCAGTCATGTGACCAAGCTTCCACCAATCAAAGTCACCCAAAGAAAACAGTACAAAGGCATGCTAGTGGGCGGTACAAACGCCAGTAAGGCCTCGACGTGGTTAGACCAATTTCACTTCGCACAACGGGAGATCTGCGTGGACACATTCGCTAAGGTGTTCGGGAGCATGCCTCTGGTACGTTCCAAAGTTCGGATGGATCCACTGCTGTTCAAAGATCCTGTATCAAACATGAGGAAGAAATATCGCCAGATCGAACTTGTATGATTCTCGGCATATTTTAGCCAAAGTTTCTTTTCATGTGATTTGCCTGGTGGTTTTTCTTTTTTGATCACAGTACCTTGGTTATACTTGCCGTTAAATATCTCAAAACAGTTCTTTTTAACCCTCTCACCCCTGCCATCTGTGTACCTTCGGTTTAATAAGGATATAGAATTAAGGGGTGGAAGAGTTAAAATTGCTGAATATGTCAAAAATAGTTGATTTATTGTTTGAAAAGTCAATTTCATATAATTGTTTGAAAAGTCAATTTCATATAATTTATTGTTTTCAAAATAATTTTCATATAATTTTGCTAATTTCAAATGGATGTTGAAATATCAAGAAATCTCGTACATTTTTAATCTTCATATACAGGTAATTCATAAATCAGAATGAAATTTTAAATAATTTTAAAAGATGTGTACATGTTAATTGTTAATTTGGTAACTGCCATTTTTTAACGACTGGTTGCTATTTTTTTTAAAATGAATACTACTGTTTTAGAATAAAACTTCTCTGTGACATCCTATTTTCTTTATAATCTGTTATTAATGATAAACCAATTGTTCACTAGACAAATTGAAAACTAAAAATGAAAATAAAAGATGTTACTATTGGTGATGGACTGTTTTGAAGTATTTAATTTGTAGGTTGTCAAGGTGCTGTGTTTTGAGCCTGTGTTTTGAGCCTGTGTGTGTGTGTGTGTGTGTGTGTGTGCTGTAGAAGAACAAATGAATTCTGAATGGTTGATATCGGAGTTGTGCTCTCTCTTTTAAGACTCTTCGATCATTTATATACTATATACACACGTAATATAAATGTATACATCGTTTATATCTTCATGCAAAAATACTTACAGATCATTCAGTATTTTCAACACTTTCACATGTACCGGGTATACTTTTTTATAATTTTATAACTCCCGTTTCCTCACCGCCTGTCGACAAAAACAGGAGAGAAAAGGGCTACCGTCTCAAGGTCACAATTTATTCCTGCATGTAGAACTAAGTGCTAGATCGTTTAGTGTATTACACGTATGAAGAGTTGATTCCATGTTTTTAAGTCTTTAAAGTAAAGGTTTGTATTATTACATGTTATATTTTATTATTTCCCCTTCTTTCAACGTAGATATTTAAACATTGATTTTCTGTTTTAATTTCTACATTTGTACCTTGGGTAATGTGTGCGTTCTTTTCTATGTAAAAACAATAATGGGATGTCTGTATGTGCAGGGCTAGCTCTTGGTAAGAAAAATAGTTCGCTAAATTGTGTATTAAACTTGAAAAATTGCAGAAATCAACAGTCATTTTCTAAAACAAATGTCAATTATTACATGAATTTTTTTTAACCAAATTAAAATATTTCACTAAATTGTGTATTAAGCTTGATAAATTGCAGAAATCAACTTTTTTTTTTTTTTAAATGTCAGTTATTACATGAATTTGTTTTCCCCCAAATTAAAATAAAATTCACCAGCCGTTTTTCAAAAATTTGCAAATTGGCGAATTTGGTGAGTGCCAGAGTTGGCTCTGACTGGTTTAGCGCAAAATGAGCTTTATGAGTACAAATCTCGAAATGGTTACTCAATTTACTTTACTTTTATAGAAATGTGGATCGGGTGTAGCAGTTGTCATATTGATAACTGCAGATTAAACATCGATTGGTAAATAACCTAGGTCCCTTGTGTATATTGTTTTCTTGTAAAAGTGTTGAATATATTGAATCATCTCTCTACCTACCGTACATGCCTGTACTTAACTTACATGTGATGTTACCGGATGATGTAGCAACCTCATTACGTACTGGTGGAGAGAAATAAGGGAACGTGTCGATAGTAAGAGCAAAATGATTGACTGTAGCCAAAACCATAAGTTTCAGAGATCGCTACCCAAATCTCAATGGTTAAATAATCCAAGTATTTGTTGTAATATTTTTTAATAATTAGCAGCTAAAACAAAATGTTCGTCATGGGGAATTCTCATTATGCGATTAGTCGCACCAACTTGTCACATGCAATTTGTCGGCTCTACAAACAAAATCTGAATGTATAAGACTAAAGTCATTCCAATTTATAGTCCATTCCATACTATGGAATATGCTACAAGTTATTTATTTCTAAGCCAGTTGTTTTCTAAATTGCATATAGAAGTAGTATTTTCTTGTACAAGACAAAAATAGTTATTGTTTTTTTAATAAGACTAAATTCATTCTGATTTGTAGTCCGTCCCATACTATAGAATATACTACAAGTTATTTATTTCTGATCCGATTATTTTCTAAATTACACATAAGAATAGGGTGGGGTTTTTTTTGGTATTTCCAAAACACTTCTACTTTTCTTCTTACGTCAAACCAAACTGAATTTATATTTTTTAAAAACATGTTTGTAAGAGGACTATAGGTGTTATCACAGTACGATTTGATTGCATGCACAAAGTCGGTGTGAGTAATTGCATAATGAGAACATATTTAATACAGGCATAACAGCTTTAATAGTAAATTAAATTTGCTCTCAAATACTAAGTGTTCCCTTATTTCTTGCCATCAATATATAATAACTAAATTTTATGAGGCGATATGACAACCTCAGTGTATGATAACTTACTGTTGTGAGGCAATATGGCAAGTTCAGTGTATGATAACTAAGTGTTATGAGACGATATGACAACCTCGGTGTATGATAACTAAGTGTTATGAGGAGATATGGCAAGTACAGTGTATGATAACTAAATGTTATGAGGCGATATGGCAAGTTCAGTGTATGATAACTAAATGTTATGAGGCGATATGGCAAGTTCAGTATACGAAACTTATTTATTTCACAGATACCAAATATTTTTATTTATTCTGCTTTACATATTGGGAGTGCTTGAGCCAAGTTTAGTCGGACAACTTGTAGCCAGGATGTACAAACACTGAAGATAGATTCTGTGTCTAGGAGTTGAGACGTAACACTATTTATTGTAAATTAATTATATGCAAACATCAGACTGTGTATGTGAATGAATGTGCTTTTTATTTCCCCACATGTAATCTTTGCTGTTATATTAAAAAAAACTTTCACAAGTTTTTTCTACCATATTTTTTTTTATGTGTGAGGGCATGCATGTTCCCACTAGCTCACCCCCAGCCCTCATCCTTTTAAGCTTTGGTGATGAATTCTGTATTTAAGATGAGAGATGGGTGCGGTAGAGTTTCCAGTGACTCATGTTGAGATTGTGTTTGTACCTATGACAGGGTTTGTGATGGCGTATACGCCATATGTGATGCAGGTTTCATTACTAATAGCTTACGTTGTCTTTTTTTTTTTTTTTACTGATTTTAATTACTCTGATTATGCTATTTTTTTCTTGTTTACAAGTTGTGGTTGATATTTATATGAAGTTCACCTCTGCGTGTCGTTGAACAAGGGTCAAGATAGAATTTTTATAAATTTAGTTTTAACAAAAAATACTCTGTAAGCAACAGGTGTAGATTAATGCTAAGGTCAGACTGTCAACTGGCACAATGAAGTTGGCCAACTCAGCGGATGCATTGTAATTTTGCCAACTGCCAACTTAGGATGGGTGTGCTCAGATTAACAACTAATCAATCGTAGAAGTCTTATACGACGAAAATTGAGTTGTAAAGGTACTCAGATTAACAGCTAATGGGTTACACGATGAGAATCAAGTTGCACGAGTGCTCAGATTGGCAACTGGAATGTCATAAAAGTCGTGAGAGCAGAAAGTTGGCCAACTTTGTACTGGCAGTTGGTAGTTTGAGCCTAGCATTACACTTTACTGTTAAATCACTTAACTTATACCTTGCCTTGGGTTTCACTATGCATGCGACTGGACATCCGGTTTTGTACCGTTTTCTTGATGTCAGTCTAGCATTGTATGGTTTTTCAAGCTGTGCAATGTCCCGAGTTTGTTTCCATTGTAAGAAGTGTTCAACTAATGACTAAAATTACATATTAAATACGTTTTCTTGTTCGGAATACCAGTGTCTACAGGGCTTCTAGAATTTTCATAAAGTCCACTAGTCCTGAGATCAGTGATTTAAACAAAATTACTAGCCACGATTAAAAATTCACTAGCCCTACTTTACTTTTAGTTAATAAAATTTTACTAAATAATAGTAATAATCGGAAATGTCACCAAAAGAGGGAAATAGAGCTTAAAAAACACTGGGGGGTTGGGGTTGGGACAGGATGTTCATATTGACCAAATAGACATAACTGCAACATTTGACAAAAAAAACATTTACTTGCTGTCGGGCATGGCAATAGTAATTATTTACTAGCCCAACATTGAATATCACTAGTCACGGGAGTGGGGCTACCATAATGTAGAAGCCCTGGTCTATATTCAATTTGTTTCTGGTTGTCTTAATGTTTGTAGAAACCCAAACTGGATTTTACCTCTCAATAATTTTGTATGTACCAAAACATATATATATAAACTCCATTGAAAATGCACCATACAAGAATTTTTTTTATTTTTTTTGTATACTGTAACTGGATGTATTCTGGTAGACAAAACATAATCCAAAAATTATATTCAAGGGTTAGGGATAATGTATGTTTCATAGCAACCTCACACACGTAATAGCAATACTAACTGAAAATTGGATGGTGTATTTTCAGTTGAAGTTTCATATATTAGGAAATAAAATGGAATTCAAGCCACTACAAATGTTAGGATGATCAGATACGCATAAAGTATACAAACACTGATATTCAAAGACAGGAAAATGTATTTAATGTGGCAAAAATATGGTTAAAAGACTCTTATTCGTCTGAAATATATTCACAACAGAAGCAGATTCAGAACAGTCTTTTTAACTAGTAATTTTCATTTTAACAGGATTCGGTGTAGTCTCATTTTAGGCAAAGCCATGACATGTTGGTTATTAGATCAACCTGCCTTGGGTTATTTATATATTGAACAACAAAAAAAAGCGCAAATATTATATATATATATATATTAAAATAGTAAAAATTTTGTTGTTGTGTAGTATATAAAAAATAAATAAATTCTTCTCACATGAATAGGAATTTGATACAAGAATGTGAAACTTCGGAGATATATAAACAATTTTCAGCAAATGTTCTATTTTTATACTGTATACTTTGAAATAATGTTTTCATTTATGATTTTTATCTAATAAAATAATATTTAGATTTTTAAAACTGTTTTGGCATAATAGGTTTGTAATCTTGTACCTGTCTTTGTATAGTTGTTAACATAGTATCCTAATGACTGATTTTATTAACCGGTTATTTTTAAATCCTTACATATTTTGTATTATTTTTCTATTACAACATACATATATCTTTTTAAAAAAACAGCAACATTTATTAAAATGCTAAATATGGAAGATGAAGAAACACACTATTAGTATTTTGGGGTTTTTTTTGTGTGCAATGATGTAAAAAAAGAAGATTTTTTTATGTAAATGAAATGTAAATTAATGTGTTGTCTCCCCTGGATGTCTCAGTAGTTTTATTATTAATTGTATCATTTCAGATGTGTTCTTTCATCGGTCTGTAGTCAATGTACAACATATTATAAAATTAAAACATACACGTTAAAGGGACTATCATGAGTTTGTAGCCATTTTAAAAGGTTTTCGGCCAACAAAACCCACATTTTTACCGTACATTATTAAAAAATATATATATTTAAATTACATTTTCTTGCTTAGAATTTTAAAAGGTTTTCTGCAAAAAAAAATATTTTTACAGTATTAAATTACAATTTTTAAATTACATTTTCTTGTTAGAACTTTAAAAGATTTTCAACAAATAAATATTTGTACACTATTAAAATTATAATTTTGTACTTACATTTTCATGCTTAGAATATGAATATCTCTATAAGTAATACATTTCTGGGCATCGTAATGTTTTGTGGTATTTCAATATTACTTTGTTTTAAAAAATTTGAATGTACAGATTTATTATTTTTTTCAATGGCTAAATGAAATTTAAAATAATTTGGCCAAAGGTCATTTCAAATGTATTTATCCGTATAATGTTTTATATTTAAAAGATTGAGGTAAGATAGTGTTTAAAAAAAAAGAAGCAGGATGTGCATTTATTTTGTTGGGGGGAACAAACGGAAATTATGCTAGGGCTAAAGACTCATGATACTCTATTTAACAGTTTAACAGAACAAAGATACAAGGATGGTTTGTCTCTGGCCTATGAGCAGCTGAGATAAGTTGTCTTGAAGAAAACGAAAATTGGAACCAAGTTCTCCCATCATCTACCCCTTTTCCTCGCCACCCAGTAAAGTGTCTTAACAATTTAAAACATTCTATTTAGAAGTTGGTCTTCGCTACTGATGCAGCAGATAATGTATGCCTTTTTTTTTTTTTTCATGAATTTTAATTTATCTCTTTTTTTTCTCTTTTTTATTATTGTACAATTAATTTTTGTGATAATGTCTTGACAGTCAACGGACATTCAACAGTTACATGATGCAAAACTTTAACATTTAACCTGTAATACTTTAAAATAGGTACAGCATTCAGTGTGCAGTTGATAAGGTCTAAAAAAATGTGTTTCAGGTTTCATCTTTGAAAAAAATTGTTTGGTAGGAATCTTTTTTTTTTTTTCTTTTTTTTTTTTTTAATAAATCGAATCAAACCGAGAAACTGTAATCGGCCAAAATGTTCCAAATCTAGATTGCTGATTGCAAAAAATCACATATATATATATATATATATATATTTCTTTTTTTTATTATTATTATTATTTTTTTTTTTGCTTCAAAAAATTTCAGGGTCACTACATAAAATTAGAGTAGGTCAGGAAACCTAAAAGACATATTTTTTTTTTTCCGGCCTAATGGCTGCCTAAAGGAATTCTCACAGAGTAGTCTTCATTGCCCAATGGCCTTTGTACGCCAGTTAAACACATTTGGTAAAGGTGCAGACCCTACTTTTAACTCAGAAAAATGGACACTCCAAATCCATTACAGATTATTATTTAAGTAATAGATGAGAGATTTACAAATTATTTTTCATTTTATGTATTAGTTACAGCAACTTGCTTTAATATTGCTTCTATTAAATAGTCACACCAGAAAAACATACATGTAAATGATGGAATCCAGTGAGTTGTTAGTTAAAACTAGTGACTTGTTTAAAGGCATACTGTCACATATTTAAGGACCTTATTTCTCTAAAAATGGATAATAAATAAAAATTACATTAATTGTTAGAAACCAAATCTAGCTATTGCATCACCTTAACTGAACCATGATGGAGTGAAATCCAATTTTAGTTTTTGAATTACGGGCCATTGCCATAATTCTTTTTACAAAAAATGTCATTAATAAATTTAATAGAGTATGGTGGTTATGAAGATGGTTGAATAAAGTACATTTAGGGACAAATCAAATTATTTTTGTTCAGGTAATATTTTGTTAGACCATTAAATAGGTAAGAGATCTGTGACAATATGCCTTTAAGGAGTATAAACTAATAAGCCAATCATATAGGATTTAACTGATATTCAACCAATCAAAACAGTGCAGCAGATGTTTTACGTGCCAAAGAATGGTGTATTAGTGCCAAGTTTCAAGTACTGATATTTTACATTCTGTAGAGTTTAAACAATATGGCCTGTAGAGGACATCAGGTGGCCCAGTTTTTATTAACCAAAATCAAATGTCAGAAAATCAAAATCTCACCACCTCAGTGAACTTCCAGCTTATCAAAATATACAGTATTATATACACTTGAAATCGGAGCCCGTTTAAGGATCCGCGGGGCCTGTAGCACAAATAACAGCTGTGTCCCCTTCCCAGAATATATATTTTGCAGCCCCCTCGGAGGAGAGGGGGAAAAATGACCTAGGGAAAATAAGTGTACACATCACCGAGGAGCCGCCTGAAATGCGGGGCCTGACACACATGATACATGTGCTCTGCCTGAAATTACCTCCTTACCACAATTTAAACATTCTTCCTAAAGGGCCTTTGCAAGATAATACTAATTTTGTCTCGGTGTGTCAACTAAAAGTCAGTAATCATAAAACTCAAAATCATGATATTATGTTCATTACTCCAGTGATTTATACTTTAACCATAATCAGATTAACTGACAAATTTGTCAGCTTCTAATTAAACTAAAGTCCTAATCAAAATTATTGCTGGAATGAAAACGTGAAAACTGTGTTAGCATTATGATGACATGATTCTACGTACAGTCAACAGCCATGATGGACAAAATCAAATTAGAACTTAGCTAATAACCTAACCTTACTGCATGAATGAGTTGCCTATTCATTTTATTTTTCGGTAAGATTCAGCAAATTTCTTAACAGTGATACATGTAATAACCCATGTTTAGAGGGAGGCTTTTCTCCGTTAAGTTGTAGTCAAACTAATTGAAATTATTTTGCAATATTGTAAAATGTTTGTTTTAACAGAAGATAATAATTTTAACAAATCCACATCTCTGGATGAGCTTTTTATTATTATGCTTTTTATTATGTTTCATATTATAATTATTATTATTATTATTATTAAATATTATTATTAATTTGTTTAAATTTACTAATAAACAACATGTATTTAATATGTACCAAAGAGAATTATTTTATGTTTGAAATAATCATCGACTTCACATTTATATCTATTTTAATCGGTTCTTTTCTTTTTTATTAGACTCAAAATCGAATTTTTTTTTTAATAATTTAAGACTAAATAGGAGGGAAAACCCCATGTGTATATAAAAGAATGCAAATGTTTCGTAATAATAAATTTTAATCAAAGACTTTAAAAGGAAAAATATTTTTAACCCTGCCCCCCAGAAATTCAAATGTTTTAATTATGCTAAATTTACCTTCACTAAATGAAGACTTGTTGATAGCGATATTGTAAATGTTGTTGATGTTGTCGTTGGCTAATTTTGTCAATAACACAATGCATTTGATTGGTGTGCAGAACAAAATAAGCATTGTATGTATATTTGGTAGCATGAGCTTATTTATTCTCTTCTCCCTTTTTTTTTGTCATACAAATATTAAAAATAAAATATTACAAATATTATATATTTGCATATTTCATTTAATATTCCTTGCATTGTTTGTGTAATACTTATTAAAACATGATAACCAACTGGTCAGAAGCCATGCAACAGTGTAACAGACCGTATGATTGGTTACCTGCTGTCACCATGTGACTGTAAATGTGTTGTATGATTGGTTGTGTGGCATTGACCCCCATACAGGTCACAGTAACTAGCATAACCCAGTTATATGTGGAATATTTATTTATTGTATTTCACAGACATCACATATATTAATATATATATGTATTTTAAAGCGAGTCCTAAATTGTTTAGATAAATATTAAGCCTGACAAATTATAGTCAATTTGGTATTACTATGCTGTTGTAAATAATGTCATTAAAAAAAATTTGTTATCTGCCACATGTACAAATTATACATTTGTACGTGCTTTAAATAAATGTATTATTTTAAATTTTATTACCTTGTTTTGTCGTCTTTTTGTCCTTTCGGGGTGGGACGTAGCCAAGTGGTAAAGCGTTCGCTTGATGTGTGGTCGGTCTAGGATCGATTCCCATCAGTGGACCCCTTGGGCTATTTCTCGTTCCAGCCAGTGCACTATGACACAGGCACGACAGAAGCAAGTAGACATGGTGGGGGGGGGGGGGGGGGGGGGGGGGGGGTGCACTGAAGCAAAGCTTCTAGGGGGTTCGGGGGTATACTCTCGTAAAATTTTGAAAACTAGATGTCCTGAAATGCCGGCCTCGGTGGCGTCGTGGCAGGCCATCGGTCTACAGGCTGGTAGGTACTGGGTTCGGATCCCAGTCGAGGCATGGGATTTTTAATTCAGATACCGACTCCAAACCCTGAGTGAGTGCTCCGCAAGGTTCAATGGGTAGGTGTAAACCACTTGCACCGACCAGTGATCCATAACTGGTTCAACAAAGGCCATGGTTTGTGCTATCCTGCCTGTGGGAAGCGCAAATAAAAGATCCCTTGCTGCCTGTCGTAAAAGAGTAGCCTATGTGGCAACAGCGGGTTTCCTCTCCAAATCTGTGTGGTCCTTAACCATATGTCTGACGCCATATAACCGTAAATAAAATGTGTTGAGTGCGTCGTTAAATGAAACATTTCTTTCTTTCTTTCTTTCTACATGTAAAATTCATCTCTGCCTAAGATTTACTACCAGCCCGTTCCCTCCACCCCCCACCCCCCCCCACTTCGCCATGCCTGCGATTGGTATATCAAAGGCTGTGGTATGTGCTATCCTGTCTGTGGGATAGTGCATATAAAAAATCCCTTGCTACTAATGGAAAAATATAGCGGGTTTCTTCTCTAAAACTTTTTAAAAATTACCAAATGTTTGACATCTAATAGCCAATGATTAATAAATGAATGTGCTGTTGTCGTGTCATTAAAACAAAACAAAGTATTTTTATCGGTACAAAATTATTGGTTGGTAAAATCCAGTTTGGGCTTTTACAGATACAGGGTTCTTACACTGGAAAAAAACTTAAAATTCAAGGACTTTTTCAGTTCTTTTTTTTTTTTTAAATTCCAGGGCATGAAATGAATGTTTTTATAACAAATTGTTGTCTGAATTTAGACAGGTTATGAGGACAACAAAAGTAAAGCTGCGAAAAAAAAAATAAACCACCAAATTTTTTGCCCAAATTTCCAGGACACAATAAAATTTAATGCTTTCTCCAGGACATTCCAGGCCTGGATTTTAAAATCACAAAATTCAAGGACATGCCAGGATTTCCAGGACACATAAGTATCCTGAAATAGAAAGAAAGAAAGAAATGTTTTATTTAACAATACACTCAACACATTTTATTTACGGTTACATGGCGTCGGACATATGGTTAAGGACCACACAGATTTTGAGAGGAAACCCACTGTCGCCACTACATGGGCTACTCTTTCCAATTATCAGCAATGGATCTTTTATTTGTGCTTCCCACAGGCAGGATAGCACAAACCATGGTCTTTGTTGAACCAGTTATGGATCACTGGTTGGTGCAAGTGGTTTTACACCTACCCACTGAGCCTTGCGGAGCACTCACTCGGGGTTTGGAGTTGGTATCTGGATTAAAAATGCCATGCCTCGACTGGGATCCGAACCCAGTACCTACCAGCCTGTAGACCGATGGCCTAACCACGATGCCACTGAGGCCGGTTCCTGAAATAGAACCAGACACATGTGGAATACACATGTACAGCCAACATGTTTACTTGGAACAAATGGGTAAAAATTCTTTGGATATAAGCCCACAAATAAGCTTATAATATCAGCATGTGGTTACAAAATTATATCTGAAAGAAACAAAAACTTTGAAGACCATATACTTCCATCTTTATAGCATCATCAGTTTAGATCAAATGTCACAATCTGGAAACCTATAGCAAGTGATTTATATGCATTTTCCCACATGCTATTTCTCGTTCCAGACAGTTCACCACGACTGGTATATCAAAGGCTGTGATATGTGCTATCCTGTTTGGGATCATGCAGTTTAAAAATCCCGTTCTGCTAATGGAAAAATGTAGCAGGTTTCCTCTCTAAAACTATTTGTCAAAATTACCAAATGTTTGACATCCAATAGCCAATGATTAATAAATCGATGTGCTCTAGTGATGTCGTTAAACAAAAAAAAAATTCCCCTCGCAAGTTTTGATATACTATTTGTGGGGGGAAAAAACAATTGCAGAATGAGACCACTGAGGGGATTCGATCCTTGAGCAGAGTACCTCAGATGACTGCTTTACCGACTGAGCTAGATTCCACACGTCGTCTATAGGAAGCAATACCAACTGAGCTAGATTCCACTCGTCGTCTATAGGAAGCAATACCGACTGAGCTAGATTCCACACGTCGTCTATAGGAAGCAATACCGACTGAGCTAGATTCCACACGTCGTCTATAGGAAGCAATACCGACTGAGCTAGATTCCACACGTCGTCTATAGGAAGCAATACCGACTGAGCTAGATTCCACACGTCGTCGTCTATAGGAAGCAATACCGACTGAGCTAGATTCCACACGTCGTCTATAGGAAGCAATACCGACTGAGCTAGATTCCACTCGTCGTCTATAGGAAGCAATACCGACTGAGCTAGATTCCACACGTCGTCTATAGGAAGCAATACCGACTGAGCTAGATTCCACTCGTCGTCTATAGGAAGCAATACCGACTGTTATGAAAACAAGTATTCTGAGATAGGATCTCCATGAGTACTCGAGTACTCGGGCACGGTTCGAGTCTAGCAAGACTGGAGTCCGTTCACAGGACTCAAGTACCCGTACAAGGTGGAATACAATGAGCAACTATAATACAATGGACAATGTAGGACAATAATTTCAGCAGTAGATAATCAACGATATAAGTTACACAATAATTATATGATCATTCACTAGTTTCTCTTTTTAAACTGGCCGTCCGTCTGTCACAACACCGAACATATAAACTGATTTCTAAATGCAGTATAAAGGCATGATTTGACATCCATGTTCATCACTAGAATTAAGATTCATAATGCTATTTTACTTTATTCCTTAATCTCATCATCATCTAGTGTGTTGGGTACTAGAGTCCGGGTCGAGTTTGACCCTCAAGTACTCGAGTCCGGGTCGAGTTTGACCCTCAAGTACTCGGGTCCGGGTCGAGTTTGACCCTCAAGTACTTGAGTACAATATTTTGGACTTGTGGAGGCCCTATTCTGAGAGTACTACTGGGCTCAACAAATTTTAAAATCTCCCAAGTTCAAGGGCCATAACTCTATCAAAAATGGGTAAATGGCCATGAAAGTCATACTTGATTAGTAGCAGTACTTGATAGAGCTCTACACAAAATGTCAGCTCAATATCTTGAGGCATTGTGGGAAAAAAACATCCAGAAAACTATGTGGGGCAGATGGACAGACAGACAGACAGACAGACAGGATGGAGATGAAACCTACATGTATTGTCCCCTCTGATTGGACAGGTAGGGGACCAATAAGGTCCATGCACTCTTGGTGGTAACCAAACCATATACAACACCATGCTTCAATAATGTTAATGTTTAATGTTTGTTTTGTTTAACACCACCACTAGAGCACAGTGATTTATTAATCATTGACTACTGGATGTCAAACATGGTAATTTTGACATATAGTCTTACAGAGGAAACCCGCAACATTTTTCTTAATGCAGCAAAAGATCTTTTATATGCACTTTCCAACAGACAGAAAAGCACATACAACGGCCTTTGACCAGATGTGGTGCTTCAATAAATAAACAAAACAACTTTTCATTGATATTATAATTTATTACTGGAATGAATTGTAGTATTTACCAGTAACTTGTTACAAAAATATCAAAATTAATTAACTACATATAAAAATATATTTAGATTTCATATTTTACACAGACACAAGTGCATCAAATAATCCGTTTTCTACTGAAACTGAAATATATAAATAAAATAACCTGAGGTGAAGTTTTGTGAATCAGCAGTTTAACACATAACAGACTTGTCTCAAATAAAGTTTGTTTTGTTTAATGACACCACTAGAGCACATTGATTTATTAATCATCGGCTATTGGATGTCAAACATATGGTAATTTTGACAATTTTTTTTATAGAAAACCTGCTACATCTTTCTTAATGCAGCAAGCGATCTTTTATATGCACTTTCCCAGACAGGAAAGCACATACCACAGCCTTTGTCCAGTTGTGGTGTTTCAATAAATAAACAAAAGAACTTTTCATTTATATTATTATAATTTATTACTGGAATGGATTGTGGTATTTACCAGTAACTTGTTACAATATCAAAATTAATAAACTACATATAAAAATATATTTACATGTCACATTTCATATTTTACACAAACACAAGTGCATCAAATAATAATGAAACTGAAATATATAAATAAAATAACCTGAGGTGATGTTTAACACATAGCAGATTTGTCTCAAATAAAGTTTGTTTAATAACACCACTAGAGCACATTGATTTATTAATCATTGGCTATTGGATGTCAAACGTTTGGTAATTTTGACATATATAACTTGCTACCTTTTTTCCCATTAGGAGCAAGGGATCTTTTATATGCACTATCCCATAGACAGGATGGCACATACCACAGCCTTTAGTATACCAGTCGTGGTGCATTGGCTGGGATGAGAAATAGCCCAATAGACCTACCGATGGGGATTAATCTCACACCAACCATGTACGAAGCGAGCACTTTACCAATGGACTACATTCTGTCCCCTGTTTCAAATAACCATTTGTAAATATTTATACAGAAGGTAGAATATTAAATGCATTTATATAGTGAAATCCCTCAAGACCGGACAGCCATGGGACCAAGGAAAAAGTCCGGTTTTGAGGGGTATCCGGTTTACAGAGGTTTCAGTATTGAGTTGGTTGGTGTTCTCTACTGATATAGTAACTAATAAAACTGAAAAAACCCCACCCAGATACACTTTCGAACTTTCAAATTATTTTAAGTTTATCATCAAGCAATAATTCAACATGGCGGCATTTCGCTGGACGTTCCGACATGTCCAAAGTAAATATCCCTTAATTGGTATTTGTCAACTGCACAACAGTGACACTGGAGCATGCGCATTTAATTAGCTCTGTGTATGCAATCACATTATCGGCTGAGTGGGTATTCAAAGTATAAGTAATGCAGTAATGATTGACGTCGGTGTGACTGTCTGGTCTTTTGAGGTAAAATTTACATTAAAGGAACACAATGGGACTGGATAATTTCGTCCATTGCAGTTTAAAGGGGTTTCCGGTTTAGAGGGGTAAATTTTAGTGTTAAAAGATACGCAAATCACGGGAATGTGTAAAACGTCTGGTTTTGAGGGAATTCCGGTTTACTGAGGGTCCGGTTTTGAGGGAATTCCGGTTTACCGAGAGTCCGGTTTTGAGGGAATTCTGGTTTACGGAGGGTCCGGTTTTGAGGGCTTTCACTGTATTTGTAAAAACCTCATGACATTTATATACGGTAAAAAGAAGAATGGAGAAATGTTAATATCGGTGGTCAGGTACTGAGGTTAGACCTAGGGTTGAGGTGACACAATGGTCTAAGATTGAGATTCATGTTTAGAATGTATGCAAAGTATCGGTCGAAACCATATCAAAAGTTTTGGACGGAGAATATGGAACATTTTGAAATGGCAAAAAACCCTGGAAACAAACAATTAAAAATCTGAATTTCCAACTAAATTGGAAAAGAAGTAACTACTACAAGAAAGAACACAACATACCAGAAGTAACATGCTAAAGTCATGGTGAGGTGTATACACATGTACTGTGAAATCCATCATATTATGCTGACATAGTATACGGAAAACCAAAGGAAACATGAATATGAACATAGTTTTGTTTAATTAAGAATTGACCGCAATGATATTTTGGTTCATGCAAGTATGAACCGAAAAACCCCAAAAAACGATGTGCACACTGTATGACTCCGCGTAATCTTCATTGATACTGATGTTACGTAAGAATGCTAAAGTTCATTCACTATTATTTGAATTAGGCGATTTTTAAGTGAAAAAAAAGTAAAGTTTGTTTTCTTTAACAATGCCTCTAGAGCACATTAATTTTTATCTTATCGGCTATTGGACTGTGAAGTGTTGTCATGTCACACAACTATGATGAACCAGGCTTTGGTAATTCCGTACATGATAAATGGTTTGTGAAGTGTTGTCACACGACTGTTGAACCAGGCTTTGGTAGTTCCGTACATGATAACTGATTTGTGAAGTGTTGTCATGTCACACGACTGTTGAGCTAGGCTTTGATAGGTCCGTACATGATAACTGGTTTGTGAAGTGTTGTCACACGACTGTTGAGGTAGGCTTTGATAGTTCCGTACATGATAACTGGTTTGTGAAGTGTTGTCACACGACTGTTGAACCAGGCTTTGGTAGTTCCGTACATGATAACTGGTTTGTGAAGTGTTGTCACACGACTGTTGAACCAGGCTTTGGTAGTTCCGTACATGATAACTGGTTTGTGAAGTGTTGTCACACGACTGTTGAACCAGGCTTTGGTAGTTCCGTACATGATAACTGGTTTGTGAAGTGTTGTCACACGACTGTTGAACCAGGCTTTGATAGTTCCGTACATGATAACTGGTTTGCGAAGTGTTGTCACACGACTGTTGAACCAGGCTTTGATAGTTCCATGTACATGATAAGTGGTTTGCGAAGTGTGAAGTGTCACACGACTGTTGAACCAGGCTTTGCTAGTTCCGTACATGATAACTGGTTTGTGAGTTCACACGACTGTTGACATTTGATAGTTCCGTACATAAACTGGTTTGTGAAGTGTTGTCACACGTTGAGCTACTGTTGACATGATCAGGCTTTGATAGTTCAGTACATATTAACTGGTTGTTGAAGTGTTGTCATGGCCACGACAATGTTGAGCCTGGCTATGATAGTTCAGTACATATTAACTGGTTGTTGAAGAGTTGTGATGGCCGCGACTATGTTGAGTCTGGCTATGATAGTTCAGGCTTAACATGATGGCCGCGAGTTGAGCCTGGCTATGATAGTTCAGTACATATTAACTGGTTGTTGAAGAGTTGTGATGGCCGCGACTATGTTGAGCCTGGCTATGATAGTTCAGTACATATTAACTGGTTGTTGAAGAGTTGTGATGGCCGCGACTATGTTGAGTCTGGCTATGATAGTTCAGTATGACTTGAGTGACACATAAAGTCTGGCTGATTTGTTGGAGTTGTGGCCATCACATGACAATGTTGAGCCTGGCTATGATAGTTGATAGTACATATTATTTGACCGTGGTTGTTGAAGAGTTGTGTTGAAGATGTGATGCCGTGACTATGACGATGTTGAGTTCTGGCTATGATAGTTCAGTACATATTAACTGGTTGTTGAAGAGTTGTGATGGCCGTGACTATGTTGAGTCTGGCTATGATAGTTCAGTACATATTAACTGGTTGTTGAGTTGTGGCTACTGATGTTGAGTCTGGCTATGATAGTTCAGTACATATTAACTGGTTGTTGAAGAGTTGTGACTGGCCGTCTATGACAGTATGGTTTGAGAGTCTGATGCTATGATAGTTCAGTACATGGGTTCTGGTTGTGAAGAGTTTGATGGCCGTTGCCGTCACATGGCTATGATTTCAGTACTGGTTGTTGAAGAGTTGTGATGGCCGCGACTATGTTCACATGACTATGATAGTTCAGTACATATTAACTGGTTGAAGACGTTGAACATGAGTTGTTCAGCCTGGGTTCTGGAGTGGTGTGAACGATGCCGTCACATGACAATGTTGAGCCTGGGTTCTAGAGGTGGTGGGTTGTGAAGACGACCGTCACATGACGATGTTAAGCCTGGGTTCTGGAGGTGGTGGGTTGTGGACGTTGCCGTCACATGACGATGTTCAGCCTGGGTTCTGGAGGTGGTGGGTTGTGAACGTTGCCGTCACATGACGATGTTAAGCCTGGGTTCTGGAGGTGGTGGGTTGTGGACGTTGCCGTCACATGACGATGTTCAGCCTGGGTTCTGGAGGTGGTGGGTTGTGGACGTTGCCGTCACATGACGATGTTCAGCCTGGGTTCTGGAGGTGGTGGGTTGTGGACGTTGACGTCACATGACGATGTTCAGCCTGGGTTCTGGAGGTGGTGGGTTGTGAACGTTGCCGTCACATGACGATGTTCAGCCTGGGTTCTGGAGGTGGTGGGTTGTGGACGTTGCCGTCACATGACGATGTTCAGCCTGGGTTCTGGAGGTGGTGGGTTGTGGACGTTGCCGTCACATGACGATGTTGAGCCTGGGTTCTGGAGGTGGTGGGTTGTGCATCTGTGACTCCAGACCGGTGTACTCAGCAACAATCGCAGTCAGCGACTCGAGACTCTCTGTGAAGTCCAACAACTCCATCCCGTCTATGTGAGTGTAGTGATGAACATGAGCCTGAAAAACACAATTAAACAACTATGTGTATTGTATACAGCATTGCTTTTAAATTCATAATAGCTCCTGAAATACACAATTAAACAACTATGTGTATTGTATACAGCATTGCTTTTTAAATTCATAATAGCTCCTGAAACACACAATTAAACAACTATGTGTATTGTATGCAGCATTGCTTTTTAAATTCATAATGTGTATTGTATGCAGCAGTGCTTTTTAAATTCATAACAGCTCCTGAAACACACAATTAAACAACTATGTGTATTGTATGCAGCATTGCTTTTTAAATTCATAACAGCTCCTGAAACACACAATTAAACAACTATGGGTATTGTATGGAGCATATTGCTTTTTAAATTCATAATAGCTCCTGAAATACACAATTAAACATCTATGTGTACTGTATACAGCATTGCTTTTTAAATTCATAATAGCTCCTGAAATACACAATTAAACAACTATGTGTATTGTATGCAGCATTGCTTTTTAAATTCATAACAGCTCCTGAAACACACAATTAAACAACTATGTGTATTGTATGCAGCATTGCTTTTTAAATTCATAATAGCTCCTGAAATACACAATTAAACATCTATGTGTACTGTATACAGCATTGCTTTTTAAATTCATAATAGCTCCTGAAATACACAATTAAACAACTATGTGTACTGTATATAGCATTGCTTTTTAAATTCATAATAGCTCCTGAAATACACAATTAAACATCTATGTGTATTGTATACAGCATTGCTTTTTAAGTTCATAACAGCTCCTGAAATACACAATTAAACGACTATGTGTACTGTATACAGCATTGATTTTTAAATTCATAACAGCTCCTGAAATACACAACTAAACATCTATGTGTACTGTAGACAGCATTGATTTTTAAATTCATAACAGATCCTGAAATACACAATTAAAGATCTATGTGTATTGTATACAGCATTGATTTTTAAATTCATAACAGCTCCTGAAATACACAATTAAAGATCTATGTGTATTGTATACAGCATTGATTTTTAAATTCACAATAGCTCCTAAAATACACAATTAAACATGTCTTGTATATATATATTAGTCACAAGAAGTTAAGGGCCACATAGACACTGTGTCTGAGAGGGGTAGACAATTCAATGTGCCAGTTAATGGATGACGGAATGGCTCACTTGCAGACATCTCGCTACTTGTCTCATGGATATGCTACCATTCAGACATAGTGGGGCTCAATCACAGTCCAGAATGCTCAGTTTGCATTTTGGTGGCATGGTTATCCTAAGTCAGATTGTGCAAGGAAATGTTTTATTTAACAACGCACTCAACACATTTTATTTATGGTTATATGGCGTCAGACATATGATTAAAGACCACACTGATATTGAGAGAGGAAACTGGCTGTCACCACTTCATGGGCTACTCTTTTTCTATTAGTAGCAAGGGATCTTTTATATGTACCATCCCACAGACAGGATAACACATACCACGGCCTTTGATATACCAGTCATGGTGCACTTGCTGGAGGGTGAAACAGTCCAATGGGCCCACCGATGGGGATCGATTCTAAACCGACTGCGTATCAAGCAAACACTTTACCACTGGGCTACGTCCCTCCCCTTTGTTATATGAAAGAAAGAAATGTTTCATTTAATGATGCACTCAACACATTTTATTTACGGTTATATGGCGTCAGACATATGGTTATGGCCACACAGATTTTGAGAGGAAACCTGCTGTCGCCACTACATGGGCTACTCTTTCCGATTAGCAGCAAGGGATCTTTTATTTGCTCTTCCCACAGGCAGGATAGCACAAACCATGGCCTTTGTTGAACCAGTTATAGATCATTGGTCGGTGCAAGTGGTTTACACCTACCCGTTGAGCATTGCGGAGCACTCACTCAGGGTTTTGAGTTGGTATCTGGATTAAAACTCCCATGCCTTGACTGGGATCCGAACCCAGTACCTACCAGCCTGTAGACCGATGGCCTAACCACGACGCCACCAAGGCCAATTTTGTTATACAAAAAAAACTGCAACCTGCCTGACTCACCTTTCGTTTGTAAAGTCTGACGAATCTGTCTCGGAGTTCGGTAAAGGTGTGTCGCACACACGTGTTGTTGGCCAGAGTGAGCAGCGAGTACGGTTGTCCGACGGGGGGAACGGAACACAGACCCGTCTTCCAGCCCTCAAGATTCCAGTGGATGAACTTGAGGTGAGGCTTTAACCTGCACAAACATCACAATACAGTACAGTACTCTTATAACGAATCAGAATGAAAAAATGATAGCTAGTTTGTTATAGCAGTGGTTCGTTGTACACATTTGTACAAGTTGGTTATTAATGTACAGGGAGATAAAACGGGACTTTACGATCAGTTCGTTCTATGCAGTAGTTCGTTCTAAGCATGTTCGTAATAAGTGTACTTTACTGTACATTCTCTTAATACATGCATTTAAAGCTGGGGATAACAGGCCCGTAGGAATCATTACCACCCCTATTCGAGGACAAAACTGTAAGGTTTTTTGTCCTATTGTATATAAATAAAGGTAAAAATATGCTTGTCACATTCCCCCCCCCCTCCCCAACTAGAGATTGTGCCCCCCACTTCAGATATCGTTCCTACAGTCCTGGATACCCATGATGTATTTTGACCATTTGCTTACATTAATGATGATTTTACTGTTGCAAAGTAAGTTATGCAGCACTGTACTAAATAACTGAGGTAATAAACAGAACAGTCAATATCCAATTATATAATCAACTATATGTTCCTGACAAAATTACAAATGAAGAATATTTGACATAACTTTGATTATAATCAGTAACTTGTTTATTATTATTCTCCATGTAATAACTATAATGATATTGTTATATTTTCCTAAAGATCGATATAAATAATATAGTATTTATGTCACCATTTATTATACACCATGTGGATAATAAATACTGCTTAATTAGTAACGGGCTTGAGATGTCACCCCCACCCATACACCTGCCACATCTGTACACACCCCACCCCACCCCACCCCACCCCACCCTTCCATACACAATTACTGGTTTACCTGTCTATATTTCTTCTAATGTCGGATATCTCTGCGTTTCCCCGAACCATCAGCGCACATGCCAGATACAAGCTGTGCTTGGGGTCAGCTTTTATCAGCTGGTGATCTTTGGAAAAGGCATCAGAAAACATCTGGTCTAACCTGTGAAAACAGAGAATGACTGTATCACAGTGAACATTAAGAAAACATCTGGTCTAACCTGTGAAAACAGAGAATGACTGTATCACAGTGAACATTAAGAAAACATCTGGTCTAACCTGTGAAAACAGAGAATGACTGTATCACAGTGAACATTAAGAAAACGTCTGGTGTAACCTGTGAAAACAGAGAATGACTGTATCACAGTGAACATTAAGAAAACGTCTGGTCTAACCTGTGAAAACAGACAATGACTGTATCACAGTGAACATTAAGAAAACATCTGATCTAACCTGTGAAAACAGACAATGACTGTATCACAGTGAACATTAAGAAAACATCTGGTCTAACCTGTGAAAACACAGAATGACTGTATCATAGAGAACATTGAAAAAACATCTGGTCTAACCTGTGAAAACAGACAATGACTGTATGATAGAGAACATTAAGAAAACATCTGGTCTAACCTGTGAAAACATAGAATGACTGTATCATAGAGAACATTAAGAAAACATCTGGTCTAACCTGTGAAAACAGACAATGACTGTATGATAGAGAACATTAAGAAAACATCTGGTCTAACCTGTGAAAACATAGAATGACTGTATCATAAAAAACATTAAGAAAACATCTGGTCTAACCTGTGAAAACAGACAATGACTGTATGATAGAGAACATTAAGAAAACATCTGGTCTAACCTGTAAAAACACAGAATGACTGTATGATAGAGAACTTTAAGAAAACATCTGGTCTAACCTGTGAAACACAGAATGACTGTATGATAGAGAACATTAAGAAAACATCTGGTCTAACCTGTGAAAACACAGAATGACTGTATGATAGAGAACATTAAGAAAACATCTGGTCTAACCTGTGAAACACAGAATGACTGTATGATAGAGAACATTAAGAAAACATCTGGTCTAACCTGTGAAAACACAGAATGACTGTATGATAGAGAACATTAAGAAAACATCTGGTCTAACCTGTGAAAACACAGAATGACTGTATGATAGAGAACATTAAGAAAACATCTGGTCTAACCTGTGAAAACAGACAATGACTGTATCATAGTGAACATTAAGAAAACATCTGGTCTAACCTGTGAAAACAGACAATGACTGTATCATAGTGAACATTAAGAAAACATCTGGTCTAACCTGTGAAAACAGACAATGACTGTATGATAGAGAACATTAAGAAAACATCTGGTCTAACCTGTGAAAACACAGAATGACTGTATCATAGAGAACATTAAGAAAACATCTGGTCTAACCTGTGAAAACACAGAATGACTGTATCATAGAGAACATTAAGAAAACATCTGGTCTAACCTGTGAAAACACAGAATGACTGTATCACAGTGAACATTAAGAAAACATCTGGTCTAACCTGTGAAAACAGACAATGACTGTATCATAGAGAACATTAAGAAAACATCTGGTCTAACCTGTGAAAACAGACAATGACTGTATGATAGAGAACATTAAGAAAACATCTGGTCTAACCTGTGAAAACAGACAATGACTGTATGATAGAGAACATTAAGAAAACATCTGGTCTAACCTGTGAAAACAGACAATGACTGTATGATAGAGAACTTTAAGAAAACATCTGGTCTAACCTGTGAAACACAGAATGACTGTATGATAGAGAACATTAAGAAAACATCTGGTCTAACCTGTGAAAACACAGAATGACTGTATGATAGAGAACATTAAGAAAACATCTGGTCTAACCTGTGAAACACAGAATGACTGTATGATAGAGAACATTAAGAAAACATCTGGTCTAACCTGTGAAAACACAGAATGACTGTATGATAGAGAACATTAAGAAAACATCTGGTCTAACCTGTGAAAACACAGAATGACTGTATGATAGAGAACATTAAGAAAACATCTGGTCTAACCTGTGAAAACAGACAATGACTGTATCATAGTGAACATTAAGAAAACATCTGGTCTAACCTGTGAAAACAGACAATGACTGTATCATAGTGAACATTAAGAAAACATCTGGTCTAACCTGTGAAAACAGACAATGACTGTATGATAGAGAACATTAAGAAAACATCTGGTCTAACCTGTGAAAACACAGAATGACTGTATGATAGAGAACATTAAGAAAACATCTGGTCTAACCTGTGAAAACACAGAATGACTGTATCATAGAGAACATTAAGAAAACATCTGGTCTAACCTGTGAAAACACAGAATGACTGTATCACAGTGAACATTAAGAAAACATCTGGTCTAACCTGTGAAAACAGACAATGACTGTATCACAGTGAACATTAAGAAACATCTGGTCTAACCTGTGAAAACACAGAATGACTGTATCACAGTGAACATTAAGAAAACATCTGGTCTAACCTGTGAAAACAGACAATGACTGTATGATAGAGAACATTAAGAAAACATCTGGTCTAACCTGTGAAAACAGACAATGACTGTATGATAGAGAACATTAAGAAAACATCTGGTCTAACCTGTGAAAACACAGAATGACTGTATCATAGAGAACATTAAGAAAACATCTGGTCTAACCTGTGAAAACACAGAATGACTGTATCATAGTGAACATTATTACCCATATGGGCAGAGTGAAGCGGGAAGAAAAACAAATTCTTCCCCAAGATATGTTTTGATGTCATAAATAGTGCTTCACTATTGGTGATATAATGCAACGCTGTCTCTTGTTATCAACTTGCAAACTTGTTTTCAACAACAGTATCATTTGAAAATCTTCCATAAAATGATAAATTTGATAATGGGTAATAAATAGAATACCCAACTCGCTACTCAGCAATACTGTTTATCTTGCACTTGTGACTTGATGTTGTCCTTCCCTTGCCAAGTATCACTGTATATCAATGTTGAACAAACTGCTTTAAAGCAATATTGTTGAAATTGAAATTTGCATGTTTAAATGCATCAATTCAATTCCACAACAGATAATAAATAGTCCATTGGTATTAATTATCACTTTTTTCCCCCAAGAGAATTAAAGTACACAACTTCTAAAGATTCTCATTAGGCATTGCTAGTTGAATTAACTGCACAACAGTACCCTGTATACACCCTTTTTAAGCATCTAATAGTAATACTAATAACGGTTTACTGTTATCACAAAGGGTATGATATTTTATTTGTATTTCACTACAAGGCATCGGAAATGCTGCAAATCCCATCACAGTTTCATGATCCTATTCCTATGTGAAGTTTCATGAAAACTGGATGAGAAATAAAGCCACTAGTGCAGTGATGTCATAATTTTCATTTTTGGTAATTCGATAAATGGTAGTATTCTTTCTCTATGTCTTTTATCAGTGTAGACATTATAAGAAAGTTTGTTTTGCTTAACAACACCACTAGAGCACATTGATTTATTAATCATCAGCTATTGGATGTCAAACATATAGTAATTTTGACACAGTCATAGAGATGAAACCTGCTACATTTTTCCATTAGTAGCAAGAGATCTTTTATATGCACCATCCCACAGACAGGACAGCACATACTATGGGCTTTCATATACCACTGTCTATGGGATGGTGCATATAAAAGATCCCTTGCTGTTAATCGAAAAGAGTAGACCATGAAGTGGCGACAGCAGGTTTCCTCTCTCAATATACATGTGGTCCTTAACCATATGTCCTTAACCATATAACCATAAATAAAATGTGTTGAGTGCATTGTTAAATAAAACTTTTCCTTGATATACCAGTCGTGGTACACTGGCTAGAGCGAGAAATAGCCCAATAGGCCCACCGACGGGGATCGATCCTAGACCGACCACGCATCAAGCGTTTTCCCACTGGGCTACGTCCCACCCTTGTAGACATTATAAGAAGCTGTCAACAATTAGCTCTACAAGCTGAATCTCATTCCGTACCGTGTTGGAGGCAGACAGACGTCGGACGAAGCGTAGAGCGGCGTTTGGCTGGAGACGAGATAATGGAGTCGTGGAAACGGAACGAGATTCATCGTGATCTCGTTCAGATCCACGTTCAGTGAACCCTCGAACCGTGCAGAGCTGCAACACACAAACAAGTCAGACAAATAATACTGAAGTTAAAGACATACTGTCCCGGATTTAATGATCTTATTTCTCTAAAAATGGATAATAAATTAAAATTGCATCAATGTTTGTAAACCAAATCTGGCTATTGTATCACCTTAAGTGAACCATGATGGAGCGAAATCCATGTCAACCCTCTCGGCAATTTTAGTTTTTGAATTATGGACCATTGCCATAATTAAATTATTTGTTACTAAATATCATTAATAGGTGGGGTATGGTGATTTCATAGATGGTTGAATAATGTACATTTAGGGACAAATCAAATACATATTTTCTTAGGTAATACTTTGTTGCGCCATTTAAAAGATAAGTAGTCTGTGACAATATGCCTTTAAACCCGAGGCAGCAAAAGTTAAAGTTTGTTTTGTTTAACGACACTGCTAGAGCACATTGATTTATTAAAATCAGCTTTTGGATGTCAAACATTTGGTAATTTTAACATGTAATTTTCGGAGGAAACCTACTACATTTTTTCATTAAGAGCAAGGGATCTTTTAGGGTGTATACTACCAAATCAAATCCCATAGACGATAATAGTAACATATGTGAATAAAACTTCTACCTGCAGTGTATCAATTGAAATAAATGCTATGGATATAAATACTACCACCCCTCACCCTTAAAGTGAATCAGAAAAAACTGGGGATCAAGCTGCTCATTTCTGAGATAACGGGTAGCGTCTATGACTACCCTAGTTCCACACAAAATTTGAGTACTGGTTTTTTTATGGGTACCCCATACATGTTTCAAGCACAAAGCTACTTGACACAGTGGTACTAGATGAAATAAAATTGCATACATTTTTTGCCCAGATGAAAATACTTTTTTTTACAACCAACACACTCGCATTTATCACCAACCACAGGACTTGTGGTATTCACTTCTCTATCAAAAGTTGGGTGCACCTTGAACTTTGACCCAGCCAGAAGTTATTTGGTTCAGTACTACCTATATATGCATTTTCCTACAGACAGGACAACACATACCACAGCCTTTCATATACCAGTCATAGGCACTGGTTGTGACAGAGTGACAGGAAAAAATGCAATTACAGAATGGATCAGCTGAGGTAGTTCGATCCTACGATGCAAGCACCTCAGGCGAGCATTCTACCAACTGAGCTAAATTCTACCCCTTGAAGACAGCATATCACCTAACAAAAGGTTAAAACATATTTATGAATCACTAATATGAACATTCAAAGATTCACAGCAATAATATTCGTATTTACAAAACAGATGTAACTGAAACACTTGACAAAACAAAATTCACTTGCCGTCTGGCATGGCAATAGTAGTTCTTTACTAGCCCAACACAGAATATCACTAGCCATGGGAGTGAGGCTACCATAATCTAGAAGCTCTGCAACAACTTGCCTGGTTAAATTAACTAGTAAATTAGCCACCAGGTTGTTCATGCTGTCGAATGGTTTCTCATCCTTCGTTTTCGTGACTCCTCCCTGACCACTGGAGATCTCACTGCCACTCTTCACCTGACCGGCCGCGGAGTAGACGCGCTTTCCTGTCCGCAGGGACGGCACGGCTCGAGAGATCTTCTCCACAATGTCAACCAGAGCCTGCACAAAATGAAAAACAAAACAAAAAACAAACCCAAAATATAGATTATTCAACATGACACAGAGATATATTATGTATTGGTGTAATGTACAATATTTTTGGACGATTTGGCAGATACAAACCAATAACTAAATATATATATTTAATATTTCTTCTTCTTTTTATTTCACTGCTCCTTTTCCTTCTCTACTT
This sequence comes from Gigantopelta aegis, assembly GCF_016097555.1. Lineage (NCBI taxonomy): Eukaryota > Metazoa > Mollusca > Gastropoda > Neomphalida > Peltospiridae > Gigantopelta > Gigantopelta aegis. The sequence continues at coordinate 30,643,907 of NC_054705.1, read as the reverse complement.
TGAATTCCATCTTGTTTATTCCTGATCTGGCAACTCCTCCTAACTTTCAACTTCTTTTGCTTCCTGATTACCTGATTCTCTATTAGCAGAACACAATCGGCATGTTCTGTGAGTTCTCTCATAGCAAGAACACTGTTGTAAGGGGAGGTAATTATCTGATTCTTAATTGGCAGAACACAATCGGCATGTTCTGTGAGTTCTCTCACAGCAAGAACACTGTTGTTAGGGGAGGTAATTACCTGATTCTCTATTGGCAGAATGCAATCGGCATGTTCTGTGAGATCTCTCACAGCAAGAACACTGTTGTAAGGGGAGGTAATTACCTGATTCTCTATTGGCAGAACGCAATCGGCATGTTCTGTGAGATCTCTCACAGCAAGAACACTGTTGTAAGGGGAGGTAATTACCTGATTCTCTATTGGCAGAACGCAATCGGCATGTTCTGTGAGATCTCTCACAGCAAGAACACTGTTGTAAGGGGAGGTAGTTACCTGATTCTCTATTGGCAGAACACAATCGGCATGTTCTGTGAGTTCTCTCACAGCAAAAACACTGTTGTAAGGGGAGGTAATTACCTGATTCTCTATTGGCAGAACACAATCGGCATGTTCTGTGAGTTCTCTCACAGCAAGAACACTGTTGTAAGGGGAGGTAATTACCTGATTCTCTATTGGCAGAACACAATCGGCATGTTCTGCGAGTTCTCTCACAGCAAGAACACTGTTGTAAGGGGAGGTAATTACCTGATTCTCTATTGGCAGAACACAATCGGCATGTTCTGTGAGTTCTCTCACAGCAAGAACACTGTTGTAAGGGGAGGTAATTACCTGATTCTCTATTGGCAGAACACAATCGGCATGTTCTGTGAGTTCTCTCACAGCAAGAACACTGTTGTAAGGGGAGGTAATTACCTGATTCTCTATTGGCAGAACACAATCGGCATGTTCTGTGAGTTCTCTCACAGCAAAAACACTGTTGTAAGGGGAGGTAATTACCTGATTCTCTATTGGCAGAACACAATCGGCATGTTCTGTGAGATCTCTCACAGCAAGAACACTGTTGTAAGGGGAGGTAGTTACCTGATTCTCTATTGGCAGAACACAATCGGCATGTTCTGTGAGTTCTCTCACAGCAAAAACACTGTTGTAAGGGGAGGTAATTACCTGATTCTCTATTGGCAGAACACAATCGGCATGTTCTGTGAGTTCTCTCACAGCAAGAACACTGTTGTAAGGGGAGGTAATTACCTGATTCTCTATTGGCAGAACACAATCGGCATGTTCTGTGAGTTCTCTCACAGCAAGAACACTGTTGTAAGGGGAGGTAATTACCTGATTCTCTATTGGCAGAACGCAATCGGCATGTTCTGTGAGTTCTCTCACAGCAAAAACACTGTTGTAAGGGGAGGTAATTACCTGATTCTCTATTGGCAGAACACAATCGGCATGTTCTGTGAGTTCTCTCATAGCAAGAACACTGTTGTAAGGGGAGGTAATCACATCATCTTCAGCTGATGGGTAGACTGCAGTAACAAACCTATTAAAAATAAAAAATAACCATGATATCCATCTTCAGGTTTGTCACAGTTCTGCTATCAGGAAATAATCATTAAAATTTTAGTGGACACTTATGATAATAGTGAGTAATTCATTGTGTGTGTAGAAAAATATGGATTCATTTAAGGACTGTCTGTTTTTTCTTTTACATTCATCGGGGTATGAACAAAAAAAATCATCTACAAACTGTGTGAATTGGAGAAGCTGTTCTCACATAAGTTTGCGGATGATTTTTTTTGTTCATACTTAGATGAACGTAAGAGAAATAACAGACAATACTTATAATTAACACTAAAAATTCTTATTTTACTTTTGAGTTATTTTTTGGGTTAAAAACAATAACGCTCAGTAAGACAAATTACCAATATACCCTGATGACGTAATTTTTATATTCATCGAAAAATTAACAAACTCACATTTGACGGCTGGACCAATGGGATGATGTTATATTATAATGAATGTAACAGAAATTTAATTATTGATAAATGAATCGAAGATGGATGGATTAATGAAATAATAATGAATGAATGAATGAATGAATGAATGAATGAATGAATGAATGAATGCTTAATGACACACCACCACAAACAAAGGTTAAGTATAGGATTACGTACAAACTATACAATTATGTAAAAACTCTAAAGAGCTGTGAAAAAAACCCCAGAACAATATACAAATGAACATAAGTATAATTTAAAACTTTGTATAGAAATCAAATTGTTTAAAAAAAATAAAATTAATTCTGGGTTGGGATAAAAGGATAAAAGGATGGATAGATGGACGGATGAATGGACGGACGGACGGATGGATGGATGGATGGATGGATGGGTGTATGTATGGATGGATGGGTGCATGTATGTATGTATGTATGTATGGATGTATGGATGCATGGATGTATGGGATGTATGGATGGATGGATGGATGGATGGATGGATGGATGCATGGATGGATGGATGGATGGATGGATGGATGGATGGATAAAGGTCACTCAAGATTAGCTTTTAAATCACCTGTAAACATCTGGATATTCTTCTTCCAAGAGATTTAAAATATACGTTCCAACACCTGACCCAGTTCCTGAAAACATGAACAAACGAGATCAATTAAAACTCACATATACAAAGACAGTGAAACACTAAATACATTTTTCTCCCTGACTGTATTTGGAGAATGATACACGTAGCTCAGTGGTAGAGTTTTTGCCAGGGCTCGTGTGGGTCACAGGACTATCTCATCAGAGGACCCATAGAGTTATTTCCTGTTCCACCCACTGTCCTTCTGAGTAGTACTCAGTTGAGAACAGTACTTTGGGTCTCCACAAAATCTTAATTAAGCTAAAACTTCGCCCCTTAAATTTTGATTAATTATGCGCTATTCAAATAAAAGAAGCACATATAAGTAGTATCAGTACAATGAGAACAGTGACCTGAAAGAAAGAATGAAATGTTTTATTTAACGACGCACTCAACACATTTTATTTACGGTAATATGGCATCAGACATATGGTTAAGGACCACACAGATATTGAGAGAGGAAACCTGCTGTCGCCACTACATGGGCTACTCTTTCCGATTAGCAGCAAGGGATCTTTTATTTGCGCTTTCCACAGGCAGGATAGCACTAACCATGGCCTTTGTTGAACCAGTTATGGATCACTGGTCAGTGCAAGTGGCTTACACCTACCTATTGAGCCTTGCGGAGCACTCACTCAGAGTTTGGAGTCGGTATCTGGATTAAAAATCCCATGCCTCAACTGGGATCCGAACCCAGTACCTACCAGCATGTTGACCGATGGCCTAACCATGACGCCACCGAGGCCAGTAGTGACATGAATGAATAACAGAGTATCCAAGGATCATACACTTCAAACAATTTCATTTTCCAGCACTTTTAAGCACTATTTTGGTTCAGTTCCAGCCAGTGCACCACGACTGGTGTATCAAAGGCCGTGGTATGTGTTATCCTGTTTGTGGGATGGTGCATATAAAAGATCCCTTGCTGCTGATCGAAAAGAGTAGGCCATGAAGTGGCGACAGTGGATTTCCTCTCTCAATATCTGTGTGGTCTTTAACCATATGTCCGACGCCATATAACTGTAAATAAAATGTGTGGAGTGTGTTGTTAAATAAAACATTTCCTTTCCTTTCCTATTTTGGTTCATTTTCAAGGACATTTTTTAAATTTTTCCAGGAGTCTGAATATATTACCTGGAAATTAATTTTTGATTAATGACACCCCAGTAAACTATTTTATTCAGTGTATTTATGAAGGGATTTTAAACAAATAATAATAGGAAATTGTCAAGTTGATATGTATGAAATAGCCCATAGCTAGGTTACCAGGCCTGTATTTTGTGATAACCTCTACATGGGTTATCAAACAGTATGCTTATGTAGATGCCTGGTACAAGTATATATATCAAAGACCATTGTATACATGCGATATCCTGCCTGTTAATAAATTAGAGTTAGAGTTTGTTTTGTTTAATGACAACACTTGAGATCACCTACTTATAATCATCGGCTACTGAATGTCAAACATTTGGTAACTGTGACAATAGTCTTCAGAGTACTGCGAAATTTTGTTATGGGATCTTTTATATGCACTTTCCAACAGACAGGACAGTATATACCTTGGCCTTTGATATACCTGTCTTTGTGCAACTCATCCATCTCTGATGTCCCTATCTAGCTACCAACAATTAACTTTCAAGATGTTGTAAATTCTCCAATTTCATAAGATTTGATAAGACAGGAACCTAAATATACTGAGAGTGACTGTTTACATGGCATGGAAACACTTTTCAACTGTGATATTAAAACATGGGATCAATTAATTTAAGTTATTTATCAAAAACAAATGTAAAAATAGCAAAATATGACACTGAAACTTTCAGAGCATCTTTAAAGTAATAATTCATCATAATCTTAATATAATAATTTTACATAGGACCATTGTATAAATAGAGATTATTATACGAGCTTGTGTGTCGTATTGATTTTACGAAACGAGTGTCCGGATTTTTTTATTGCCCCAGCGAGAGCATGGGTAATACATGAATCCTGACACGAGTTTCGTAAAATCAGTACGACTCGCACGCAAGTGTAATAATTTCTTTATTATCCATATTATTATTGTTGTTTTCTTTACATGAATAAGAAGACCCAACTCAAAATGTTTCAGCCACAACTAGAAGGAAACGACGAAATGATGTCATATTTCAAATGCACAGTCTGAGCTAGGGTTGGAGAAGCTACGTCATGTTATGATGTCGCTTCCCAAAATGATGTCATTACACTTGTTATTACACATTACACTTGTTATTACACGTGTGCTTTGTATTATTATTATTAACTGGGTTATGTTGAACCATATGGATAATAATAAGGAATTTAACAGGTGGGTATAATGTTGACTATTTATTGATACTATTTTATTTTATTATATTGGTCTGTTTGTAACAATAACAATATGTCCATGATACAATACTGTACTGCAAGTGTGTGCTATTTCTACCGTGTGACTATTTTCTACACCTCTATTTTCACGGTTCCATACAAATAGTCACCATGGTTTCTCTATTGTATTTTCAAACGTTGCTGCTAAAAATAGATGGGAATCCCCTTGCCAACACAATTTACTCCCATGAAAATACAAATTCAAATCTTTAATATGCAGGATTATTACATATGGTAACATTTAAATTGCATTTAATTTTAAATAGTTTATTATTTAGTAAATATTTAAAAATATCACAGAACAGTGTTGTTGTTTTTCGGTATTTATCTGTATGGTGTTAGTTTACGACATGTAGTGGGTACAAAAACATTGACGGAACAGCAGGGGTATCCCGGAAGAGGAGACGTGATTACTTGTCACGCGCCAAATATACAACAAAAATGTCGTCCATGGGATCGCAGTTTCTTCGCGCTAAGATTGAAGACGACTATTTGACATGTGCGGTATGTCAGAATTCTTTTACGAAGCCAAAAGCTTTACCGTGTCTGCATTCGTTCTGCGAGGGCTGTTTACGTGACTACGTGGAGAGTAGGGGTTATCAAGATGGAACGTTTCCGTGTTTGGTTTGTCGACAGGAAACGCAGATGCCGGCGAATGGCGTACAGGGGTTTCCCGACAACCATATAATTTCTAGTTTGTCTGACACCGTAAACTCATCTAAAACAAGACCCGTGATTCCTCCACGACCCGCGATTCAGAATGCCCCAATGCCTAAACCTAGACAGAGTCTGTCTAAGACTAATGATGGAACCCAGATTACTTCAGGAACGGGGACTGCGTTTGATTTACAATCGAAACCGGACAGTAAATCGAATTCCCCTAGACTCTATCCTGAACTTCCAGATTCCAGCGAGTTCAACCCACCCCCTTATCCTCCCCCTCAAAAAGTGGAATGTGCTTCAGGTTTGCTTCTGAGATTTGGCAAATTTGGAGGAGGTGTGGATCACTTGTGTAAACCATTCGGACTGGCCACAGCCAAAACTGGCGAGATCATAGTTTCTGATCATGGAGGAAATCGAATTCTCATATACAGCAGCGGAGGACACCTGTTACAAAAGATAGCTTGTGATTGTATTGTTAATGGCCTGGCTGTTACCCAAAAGAACAACATCTTGGTAACAGTCAATAAATGTAAATCGGCAATAATGCGTGTGTATTCTATAAATGGACGCTGTCTGGCACAATTCGGAGAACATTATCGCTTTGAAAACCCATGTGGTGTTGCTGTGATGTCGTCGGGCTACACCACAGTCACTGGATTAGAAAACATGTGCATTTACCTATTCACAGAACAGTACAAATTCTCTCAGAAATTGGGAAGAAAAGGTTCCGGAGACGAACATTTCCTGACCCCATATTTTGTTGCCACAGACTCCAAAGATCACATCATCGTTTCTGACAGTCAAAACAACTGTATTCAGATGTTCAACTCGATGGGCAAATTCAAACGGAGATTTGGCGTACAGGGTTCGTCTCATGATCAACTGTTCCATCCACTGGGTGTTTGTGTTGATAAGAAGGACAACATTATTGTAGCAGACAGTGACAATCACAGAGTTGAGATGTTCAACAACAAAGGCAAATACATTGCATCTGTTGTCAGGTTTACATCCAACATCGGCCCCAGCGTGAGACCGACCAATGTGGCCATTACTCCAGATAACAAGATAGTTGTTCTTCTCAGGGGGACACAGTTTGCAGAGATTCGCGTGTATCAGAACCCAGAATAAGTGATCATTATTACTCAAGTTTAGATGAGAAATGAGGCTGGGTTATAAAGGAACACAACACTAACCTAAAAGCTTTTCCCCCCACTTATTATAATTAATGGTACTTGGTCCCGTTTTGATTGATTGATTTATCCTTCTTTTTTTCCTCATGCTTATATTTATTTAAAGTTCAAGCACACTGTCCTGGGCACACACCTCAGCTATCTGGGCTGTCTGTCCAGGACAGTGGGTTAGTGATTAGTTGTTGGTGAGAGAAAAGTCGGTGTAGTGGCCTTAGACCTACCCATTGAAGGGCCAGCTCTGACATTCGTATTAATTGATATTTTGTTACAAAATAACTGGGTTTCTGTAAGTTTAATAGATAATTTGACAAAATTTTCTGCTGACCCAGAGCTAGTCCTGCATTGCGTTGATAAACATGCTGTGGGTAGGAGTCTGTACTGGGATGCAAACCCAGTACCTACCACCGTAAGTCCGATGGCCTAATAATTAACCACTACACTATCTGTTATGGTATTTCTGTCTAAAACATATTTTCCAGGCATCAAATACGCATATGGCCAAATTTAGGAAGTCTGTTTTTCTTAAACACGGGTGTTTAAGCATTGTACATATATGTGTGTAGTTACACACGTGTAAGTCCTACACAGGCTTTGTAAATTTGGCCCACAGTAATTGATAACCTGTGTACAGATTACCCTAAATTATGGACCAGGCCCCGTTCCACATGGTGATCTTAGCCCTAAGATCAACTTAAGTGCATAGGGTAGCTATGCGCTTAGGGTAATCTTGGGGCTAAGATCGCTTCGTGGAACGAGGCCTTAATTGAGCGTAGATCACCTTAAAGGAGGGGACAATCAAGGCATTTGACCTGGTATGCGTATTCAACGATATATAATGCACATTATTGCTTAATATCAACAAGTATAATCGTATAGTTAATTAATAAAACAGTTAAATGTGACGGCTATTGTATATAACGGGCGCAGCCATTTTGTATCATCCCAGTGAATACGCCCTCTGGCGAGCTGGTGGTTACGTAATCCCTAACGTGTCACATCAGGAATTAGTCTTCGAACTGAAGAAACAAAACATACCTGATGTTTGCGGATGCATTGCAATATTCTCTAATAATAGTCATCCCAGTAAGCCAGCAACAATTATATATTATATTTAATACAAAATAAACCACCATTGTCAAAGTGTTGAAATAACTGTATTATGGTTTGTACATAAATTAACCCATGTACTGAAATAATAATCGGAGTGTTTTCTTAGTTAATTGGTAGTTTCTTTTCGTGGCCTGTACCTGTGGTTCCTGATTGGCAGGTGTATATTTAGACACTAAAAAGACGTGCCTCTTTTATTAAAGGGACACACCCTAGTTACGGCTAGTTGTTAACCATTACGGTGTTGTTTTTTGCTAATAATCCCATTTTTTCACAAATAAAATTACACTTTACTTACCGTTTATTATTTAGAATATACATTTCCATTCACCTGAAGTGATTTTTGGTAATCCTGGTGTTTGTAATACCACAAAATGCATTTTTCGTATTTCTGAAAAACAGGTGCACGTTTGAGAAAAACCGTTGAGCAGACAAGGTCTAATCTATTTTTAGACAGGATATTTCCATTTCAATGTCACAGACGTTGGTATACCACGTGACAGTTATCATTTTGGTTCAGTTTGTTTTCTCGTGCACGATTAGCACAATCAACATCATTTGTTGTTGTTCATTTGTGAGATTTTTCTTCACAGTTCGTGAACATTTTCAGTAACAATAAAGTTCAGACAAGTAAATATCTCAATACAAAACGTTACAAACCCTTAAACAAATAATTTTGCTAAGTCCTACGATATCTGGAGAGGGGATACAACCAGGACAGAACGGTTGGAACATGTCCAGGAGAGGTGAAAAGAACGCACCCCAAGTCTGTGAAATTTGTCCTGATGTAGGCATTATTGTGCTTCGAGGGACATCTACCGGTGACATCAGAATACAAACTTTCAAAATTATTTCAACCAACTGGGACATGGGGATTCCCATGGTATTTATCGATATAAAACCTGCTTTTTCACTCCATTTGATAAAAACGTGATCTAAGTGTGTTACAGGTTTGTAGATTAACCAAATTATAATTTATTTTTGCTGGATGGAACTAGGGTGTGCGACTTTAAGATCACAGGGTATTGTGTGTTAACTGAACGGACACCCCTCTAATCGTAATCGATCAGCCGCCTTGCTTTATTATTGTAAGTAATTCTGTAAAACTCTTGATTAAGTTGACTTTCCCATCTAAAATCACAAAACTGACCAATTACGTAGTCCCAAAGAAAAGAAAATTATCACTTGGGTATTGTGAGTGGTCGTTTTTGCTCAAAGTAGCATACCAATAGGCTTAATAATATGCTCTCTTTTTTTCTTTGGATTTAAAAAAAAAAAAAAACTATAACTCCATTTCTATTGATGCAAATTGAAATATATTTAGTGAAATAGTTTATTATACTATCAAGTCATTTATGATGTTTTACAAGTCAGGTTGATGAAAGCGAAGCTCCTTGTCGTAAATTAGAGCGTTTGTTTACACTGTGCTTAAGAGGGGTTGGATGGAGCTGACGTCACTTCGCCCCAAGCTATACCACCGGATGCCACAAAAGCGAAACAAAATGGCTGCCCCCAGTTAGCAGGAATAATCATGGTTTTTTTTATTAACTCTAAAATTACGCGTTTTTCATTTGTTAAAGTGTCAGTATGTGTTGGTGGACCGGGTATGGATCTTTCCAACACATAAATCTCTTGTTTGAGTTTAGTCTACCTTTAAGTGCATAACTTTGTAACAGGTTGTGACAGATCAAGTTTACAGTTCCCATTATTGTTTCTTCACAAACGTGTTAATACTTTTTGTTATTCGTTCACATCACTGTTCTAATCTTGTACTAATATTTGTTTGTGTACAAATTTATATTTAAACATGTAGCTGAAAAAAAATTAGATGGTGATATTTCATCAAAAACATTGTTGAGATCTATATCATACCTGTATTACTCATGTCATAACAAGTCTTGTTGTCTGGACTTTTTTTGCAGGTGGCAAGTGAACAAAGATTCAGTTTATTTTGATGCCTAGCTTCTAGCATGAAATGGACTTTTTTCCAATCTAGTCATGAATGTGAAATTTACTTCTATGTGTATTTCATTGTACAAATGTTCAGCCCTTCTTAATTTAAAATGTAAATCATAAATGTTTATGTTCATTATTATATGGAGTGTTTTGAATTGTACCATGTCATGATGATTCATTTCGAAGTACAGTAAAAATTGTCTAAACAGAACCCTGAACAAAGGGGAATCTTGTCAGATCCCTCAAAATTTCATGGTCCAAATTTTCTGAATTCTGTTTAGTCCAAATAAAAATATGTGTGGTTCCGGTTACCCAACCGACCATAAACTTTTTCCATCTTCAAAAATTCGAGAGGACGCAGCTTTTGTTTGAAATGTTACTTTATTGCTCTTTGCCAAGACTAGTTTGACCAATTTTAAGAATAAGGTTTTTTTTTGAAAAGTTATAGCCAGGGTTTCTGCCAGAAAGAAATTTTTGGGTATGGTGCTATGGAATTGAATATTTATAATGTGTGTGCTGCATGCACCCGCTGTCTCTCTCCCCCCCCCCCCCCCCCCCCCCCCCGAAAGAAAATGGGTTAGGGTTAAGAAAATCATGCAGTAATAATAAGAATCATTAATTTTGTCAAATGGTTTTATGTTAAAAAAAAATTAAATATGCAACAAATTTTGGCAGTTTCTGCCAGAAAGACATTTTTGGGTATGGTACCAGGGCTGGCTCTACCACTCGCCAAATTCACCAATTGCGAATTTTAGGAACAAATGGCAAATTTTATTTTAATTTGGTGAAGAACTTTCAAGTTTTTTGTTGGAAAATAACTGGGTTTTGCATTTTTAAAGATAATTTGGCAAAATGTTTTGCTCACCCAGAGGGTATTGGGGGCCTTCCCCAGAAAGAAAATGGGTTAAGTTTTGGGTTAGGGTTAAGAAAATCATACAGTAATGATAAATATCAGGTCCCCAGCATGATCCGATTTAAACAGGTTTCACTGTACTTGTTAACATAAACCTAGTGTCTACAATTTGGAAGATGCCAAAAGATTCTTGCTTAGGTCCACTTTTCATTACTGTGATTCTGTATACATTTTGGGCGAAACGTAGCCCAGTGGTAAAGCGCTCTCTTAATGGGAGGTCGGTTTGGGATCGATCCCCGTCAATAGACCCATTGGGCTATTTATTGCTCCAGGCAGTGCACCATGACTTGTACATCAAAAGCTGTGGTATGTGCTATCCTGTCTATGGGATGGTGCATATAAAAGATCCCTTGCTGCTGATCGAGTAGTCCATGAAGTGGCGACAGCAGGTTTCCTCCCTCAATATCTGTGTGGTCCTTAACTATATGTGTGACGCCATAAAACCATAAATGAAATGTGTTGATTACTGTATACGTTTTATGTGCCTTTCCATACCTGCATCTTTGCAAGCAGAATAATGGCAAAATTTGAGTTGTCGAAGTGTACTTTTCAGTTTAAACCATAAGTAAATAGAATGAAACCTACCTAAACTGGAATCCTGTCAAAACGGCTAAGTTTTAAGGTTCTGAATTTTCTATATTCTAAGATGTGAGCCCCTAAATACTGGATCCTGTCTAAATCGAATAAATATTAGATGCCCAGTTTAAACAGGTTTCACTGTACTTCAAAACCACCAATCGATTAACACATCAAATGCACGCCAGGGAACATTTTGTTCAGTATCACTGCTCAAGTTTCAAAGACCACTACACAATTTTTAAACATTAAACAGTAATTGCTAATCAATTTTCAATTACCTAGAAATATTGATAATCAAGATGTTGAAAACAAAATGTTCCCTGCCACATACAGTATCAATGTATCACATATTTATTTTGAAAAGGTACTATGTATAAACATTGTATGAATAAATAAATATCTTCAAAAACTATAATACATGTATGTACATTTGTCATACAAATTATAAATAGTTTTGTGCTTGGATTTTACTAATACAGGATATATTACAGGTATACATACAAAATGAAATCCAGTAGTGATAATTCTGTAAATTATAATTATTGTACTTTTATATTATATGTACTGCACTTACATATCATTAAATTATTGTGCCTAATGTTTACACTTATTTTTGTAACCTTTTTGTCAAAACCAAATGATTAGTGCCAGTCTGCATGATAATCCTTAAGTTGATATTAATAGAAAAGTGAAAATGGCAGGAATACGTCAAAGTAGCAGGGCTCGAAATTAATAGTGGCTCTGACGGCAGTTGTCGTAGTTGTGATATTAATTGCCATAGGTGTGGGTTTTAACAGATGGCAGTTTTTTGCCAATGGATAAAATTATTGCCATTGGTTTTAGGGTTTTTTATTTTGTGTTTATTTGCTGCAATAGTTCAGGGCTTGATTTAGCCAAGGATGATTTGACTACCCATTTGTTGCTCAGGCTACCAGATATCTAAACCCAGTAGTCCGCTGGGCTACTAGATTTTTTAAATACACATTCAGTTACTCCGCAATGGACAAGACGCTTAAACATCTAAAAAAAAGAACCCACCTGAAACAACATGTTTAAATAAAAGTAAATGATTTTGCCTTTCTCGCTCTTTTTTAAATGTATTAAAGTTGTGAGGCTACCAATTTTTACTGAGGACTACTAGATTTTAAAACATGGTGGGCTACCACTGAGAAAAGTTAAGGTCAAGACCTGAAGTTCTGGTTTAAAATTGCTGTGAGCATTATTCCTCTAGCAAAAACTTTTTAAATTGCTGTAGATAACAAAATTATTACGTGTGAGCCCTGTCAGTGTGTAGTACACAGTGTTTTGGTAAGGACTTGTGAGATCTTAACCAACTAATGTCTTAAGTGTTACATCTACCTACTGGTATTTCAAAAATGGTTAGGAGCTGTCCATAAAGTATATGTGCACAAAAACTGGGCTTTTTTTAACACACACTAACGGAATGACCAGAGGCCTGAATTAGGAGCTTCAGTAATTTTTATTCTAATAATAAGTTAACAAGTTTTAAACAACTTAACGTATGATGGGTATAAATTTATAAACAGGGCTCACCCTGTACATTGCCAAATTAACCACTTGCTAATTTTTATACAATATGGCTACAAAATTTAGTCTTTGGCTAAGTATAAGATGATGTACACTCTTTTTCAATGATCTGATAAAATTTGTATTAATCAATCAAACAAGTTGACCATCAAACAAGGTGTACAAATTTGACACAATAAAAACAAGGTGTATAATACATCATTTGATCCGGCAGTGTGATATTGTTCTAATTGGCAGTTCATTTAAACAGTTACAAATTTACAGTTCACTCCAGTTTTTAATTATTGTTGTTATTGTTTATTTGGGTTGGGGGGGGGGGGGGGGGGGGGGAAGCTGACTAAGTAGACTAGAGGACCAAATCAGTTTTGGGGTGAGTTAACCAGCATTCTTTACACACTTACATCATCCTGTACATATTGACGTTCATAATGTATAGTCTTTTCCAACTGCCACATTAACATTAGTTTGGCCTGCTGTGTGTTGTGGGGCATTGGAAATAACAAAATGTGCTAAATTAATCATTTTTAAAAAGAAAAACCAAAATACATTTGTTATTTGTTGTAATTTTTGTATAGCCCAAATTTACTAGAAAAGTATTAAACATCATAGAGGTGTTGAAATGGTATACAGTACTTTAGCATATTTGAGTCCTGTAACTTTGTCTTTTTATTCCTTATTCTTGATGGTTATAAAATATACCCTTTCATCAGTCACAAAAAGTTGGCCACTTTTCAGTGATATTTTAAATAGTTCTGACAAGCAGTTATAACAAAACATATTCATTAATTTTGTTACAATAATTACCCACCGTTTTGGCGGCATCAAGTTGTCTTTATCTGGGGATCTGATTCTAGAATAGTGTAAAATGTATATCTAGAATAGTATAGAATGTGATAATAAAATAGAATAGAATGTGATAATAAAATAGAATAGAATGTGATTCTAGAATAGAATACAAGGGAATATGATTCTAGAATAGAATGGAATAAGATTCTAGAATAAAATGGAATATAATAATTATAATATAAAATATAATTATATTCTAGAAAATAATGAAATATGATTCTAGAATACAACAGAATTACAACCCCCTGGTGAAGGCAACTTGATGCTGCCGAAACATTAGTAAGTTAAAAACAAAATTAACGAACATGTTTAACTTTTCCCATTTGGAAATTTTCATACTGTATATTATTAAAACAAAAGTTTTTTTTTGTGTAGGTGTGATACCAGTTTAATGTGAAAATGATATATAAATTTTGTAATTTATTCATATTTTGTTGGGTTTTCAGTGGGTTTACTATATACAATTTGTTGGCGGTTTTGAAATAAAAATTACAAAAAATCTTCAAGCTGTGATTTCACAATTTGTTTTTTCTTTAATCTACAATCTGAGTTGTGCCTTCCTCCCCAGGTTAGTTAAGCAAGCTGGTCCTCATCTGGTGAAGGGGCGCCAACATCATCATGGGTTTCCCTGAGAGTGGCCAATACAGCACATATCCGGTATCTCTTAACTTTTGCTTCCAGATTAAAATAAGAGAAGCACTGAAGTTAAAAAACAGAAGAAAGATTTTGAGACAAGTACAACTAAGTACTTGGGTTGTCTGCAACTATATGGATTATTCCTACTGAATGATATGAACGGATTTTCTACTATATATACAGTCACAGAGTACTAATCAAAATTATACCTAGGTGATTTTCCAGTCTTATATATTAGTTACGAAAATCCCTGGAATAAAAACCATAAAAATGTGTCAGTATTATGATGACCTGTTACGGTATTCAAACAACCGGTCCAAAAAATGACTATAAATGACCTGTTATAGATAGAAATGTGAGATGTATTTACAATTTTACTGCAAAACGTATGTAATTTGAAACAGACTATAACACCCAGGTTGATATTGATTACACCTGACAGGTGAAATCACACATACTAAGTTTATTTAAAGTTATAAGCAATTTCCCTCTCTTATTCTCCAGATGGAAAAAGGAATAAACAGCTTTCACAAGTTTACTAACTGTAACTGAGACTGCAGGTCCTCATACCATATTGATACCAGAAATAATACACCTGTCCTTTCCCATACAATGAAGTTCAATAAACTGCTTTGTCAGATTAAGATTAATTTTTTTTATTGATTATGGGTACAACATCAGTAATTTTGCTGTTAGCAAATTTATATAATTATTTTAGTTATTTGATTTAATATGCTGGACTGCTAGTACTTGTGATTTCACCTGTTGGGTGTAATCAATATCAACCTGAATGTTATAGTCTGTTTTAAATTACATAAGTTTTGCAGTAAAATTGTAAATACATCTCACATTTCTATCTATAACAGGTCATTTATTGTCGTGTTTTTTTACTGGTTGTTTAAATACCGTAAAAGGTCATAATAATACAGACACATTTTTATGGTTTTTATTCCAAGGATTTTCAAGACTAATATATAAGACTGGAAAATCATCTGGGTATAATTTTGATTAGTACTTGAGTTGGTATGTGGAATGAGAGCTGTGTTCAGTACACAAACACCCTAGCGTTGATTGAACATGAGGCAGCTTTACACGAAGGGTCGGCTTATTATTGTCCGAACCAAATTGTTAACAACTACAAAAAATTACTCTCCTACCTTTAATTGCCATTAGATTTCCTCCAAAGTTTGTCCAGACACAAATCGCAAACAAACCACTACAAATATACAGATTCCACACACGAGACTGCAACGATGTCGCCGATATTGTCTTTGCTGAGATTGCATAGGGAAAAATACATGCAGTTTTCTACCGTCTGCCATGTTGCTTGTTTATGGAATACTCTTCAAGAGGGGTGAAAGCCTCCAAAGTATGTGACACAATTAATATGAAATCGATGATCTCTAGTGGTATCATTAAAAATAATAATATGACGTCATCATGTTTGCTTTTATATCATAACATGTTATGACGTTGTTAGATTAAGTCCTATCCTTTCACCCCTCTTGAAGAATATTCCATACAAAGTCAAAGTGGCAGCTGATACAAAATTACATGCTTTTTTCCCTATGCGCTCTCAGCAAAGTCGATATAGATGACATGGTTTGCATCTGGTATGTGGAATCTGTGTCATTGTAATGGGTTTTTCAAGATTTGTGTCTGGACAAACTTTGGAGGCAATTAAAGGTAGGAGAGTAATTTTTCTTAGTTGTTAACAATTTGGTTCGGACAATAGGTCCCTATCGGTCCCAACTGGAGGAGACTATAGGTTTCATCTCATCTGTCCCATATATAATTTACTAGATTTATTTTCCGCAGTGATATTGAGCTGAAATTTTGTACATAACTTTATCATGTACGATTACAGATCAGGTTTGACATTCGTGAGGATGTACCCATTTATGTCAGTTATGGCCAGATCAAGTTTGACTTTTGTGGAAAATTATTCAAGGGTCCTAACTGTCAAAAATGTAATTTATTCATGTTTGTCAGAGTTATGGCCCATGAACGTAGGAAATTTGAATATTTGTGGGGCCATATAGAGGATCTGTATTTCTTTAGCAGTACTCTCGGAAAGCGTGTTCAGGGTTGGAGCTTATATTGGGTTCCTATGTATCTACCAGGTTTAGAACAAATGGCATTGCCACTGAACTATCAAAATTTCAGTCATACGTCAGCACCAGGCCAGATAGAATTTTAGAAATTAAAACCAAATTTCAGTCGTTATATGTAGACTTTTATCAGTACTGGGCCAGACAGAATTTTAGAAATTAAAACCTTTAGCAATGCATACCTCCACCCATGGAATGAATTAAGAAAAAACACTGCAAGCAGTCGCAAAACTCGGCAGCCCGTCGTATTGTGTCAGACAAGGTCTCCTGGTATTGGCTTCCATACATCTTGTGACCAACGGCCCTTAAAAATGGAGAACATAAATCAAATGGGTAAAGTTTGTTTTGCTTAATGACACCACTACAGCATATTATTAATCATCAAACATTTGGTAATTTCTACATAAAGTCTTAGAGAGGAAACCCACAACATTTTTCCATTAATTGCATGGATGTTTTATATGCACCATCCCAAAGAAAGGATAGAACATACCACAGCCTTTGATATACCAATCATGGTGCATTGGCTGGACAGAAGATCTGGCGTAAATCAGAACTCGTGCCCAGGATGGACGTGCCTGAACCTTCAGTGGATATGGGCACGTTAATAGAGTTTTTCTTCCTTGGCTGGAGAAAAAAAAGAAGCCCAATAAGCCCACTGACGGGGATCGATTCCACCAGGGGAGCTCTTTATGACTGGGCTGCGTCCTAACCCTAAATCAAACAGGTAAAGAACATGAAAATAAATCTTTATTTAATTTTTGTGCTTTCGGGAATTCTCATTTTGTGTCAGATATATGGATTTGTGTACTAGATGGGGGGAAAAACATCTCACCACCAATCATCAACAGTTTATTGAGATGGGTAATAGCAAAGTGAGTAGAAGAAAGATTTTTTTTATTATTTTGTGATATACTAAACACATTTTTATTGACAGTTATATGGCATCGGACATATGGTTAGGAAGGAAGGAAATGTTTTATTTAATGATGCACTCAACACATTTTATTTACGGTTATATGGCGTCGGACATATGGTTACGGACCACACAGATTTTGAGAGGAAACCCGCTGTCGCCACTTCATGGGCTACTCTTTTCGATTAGCAGCAAGGGATCTTTTATATGCATCATCCCACAGACAGGATAACACATACCACAGCCTTTGATATACCAGTCATGGTGCACTGGCTGGAGCGAGAAATAGCTCAGTGATCCCACTGATGGGGATCGATCCCAGACCAATCGCACATCAGTCGAACGCTTTACCACTGGGCTACATCCCACCCCATCGGACATATGGTCAGTCACTCAAACCATGAGAGGAAATTCATTACTGTTATACTGAGGTATTCTTTTTTAATTAGCAGCAAGGGAGTAGATCTAACCAAGCCTGTGTTATCATTCGTTCTCTCAACCATTCAAGTACTGGGAAGAGTTCAGCCAGACCGTGCAGAAAAAACGTCTGCTAGACTGGTTTATGCACTTTACACCTTTACGGAAAACTGAATCGGAAAACAATTAAATTGCTCTAGAACCAATCGAATAGTTCACGAACATTAGTGAAACATTTGCTGGCTGAACAAATCTAGTCATTCTTATCTGACTGACAACTAGTTTTTACCAGTTATTTCCCGATCCGGACACATCTGTGAGCAGCTGTTTGAAATCAAAGACTTCTTTCAGCGGTCCCTTCATCATCTCACTGACCACGCCTTCCTCCATGTCCACCAACACAGCCTACATAAAGGTTAGACAGGTCAGCCTTGTGACCTGTGACCTTTGTATTGACCTTTAACCTTTGTGGTTAAAGGTCAATACAAAGGTCACAGGTCACAAGTCAACATAAAGGCAACATGGGTGGTAAAAATTGTTCTGTATTATTCATCGCAATACATACATATTTATATATCTTCTTCTGATACATTAAGATTAAAAAATGATCTTCTGATACATTAAGATTAAAAAATGATCTTCTGATACATTAAGATTCAAAAATGATCTTCTGATACATTAAGATTCAAAAATGATCTTCTGATACATTAAGATTCAAAAATAATCTTCTGATACATTAAGATTAAAAAATGATCTTCTGATACATTAAGATTCAAAAATGATCTTCTGATACATTAAGATTAAAAAATGATTTTCTGATACATTAAGATTAAAAAATGATCTTCTTCTGACACATTAAGATTAAAAAATGATATGGAGCAAAAGTGAAGTACGCTATATAAACCACTGCACTCTACCACTGGGCTAAACCACACACTCTAGTATTTTGTTGAAAGCACAAGGACAGATCCAAGGAAAGGGCACCAGGACACCTGTCTTCCCTAAAGAAAGGAAGGAAGGGAATGTTTTATTTAACGACGCACTCAACACACCCCATTTATGGCTATATGGCGTCAGACATACGGTTATGGACCACACAGACACTGAGAGGGGAAACCCACTATCGCCACTTCATGGGCCACTATTTTTGATAAGCAGCAAGGCATCTTTCATATGCACCATCCAACAGACAGGATAATACATACCACAGCCTTTGTTACACCAGTTGTGGAGTACTGGCTAGAACGCGAAAATAGCCCAATGGGCTCCCCAACGGGAATCGATCGCGCATCAAGCAAGCGCTGTACCACTGAGCTAATTCCTGGGCCTCCCTAAAGAAGCCCCATGCTCAGCCACTGGCCTTGCCAGAGACTGGTCACAGGATACACGTGCCTGAACCATGTGTGGATAGAGGCATGGAAATAACAGTTCCTCAATCTCAACCCTAAAGAAACACGAAGTACCCCCTTTTTAACATTCATTTCATATATACCAAACAATTACTGGGGTGTCCATTTCAGGATTTGGTTCATGTGGCCTCAGTCCCCTCACTAAAATATTTCCAAGCTCTGCTTTGATACAGATTTAAAAAATTAAATTTTGGATGGACATGACCTAAAATATTTAGTGTGACCGTACAACTAAATGGGTCTTTCTCCCATTTTGTTCAGTATCACATCGCAATTTGCTACTCAAGTTTCAGAGATCACTACACATTTTTAAAACATGAAACAGCAGTTGTTATCAATTTTTAATTCACTAGAAATGTTGCTAATCAAGATTTTTAAAAAACAAAATGTCCCTTTGCTCTTTAGGATAGAATAATTTCATTAAAAGTTGTATTTTCCACCATCTTTACCCTTGCTTTGAGAGAACGGATTTTTCCCTTTCCAGTTCCCAAGGGAATATCTGCTGGATCGTCATATCGACTGTCAACGTTCCGAAAGAAACTGGATACTGGCTCGTCATAAACACCATTCTAAAAATAAAGAGTAAATGTGCAGATAAAAGATCTTATAAAGTGTATTAGTAAGGAACTTTATTTGTTTGTTCTAATGAAGTAATTCACAAGTACATGTTTGGTTAAGTCACACTAATTTTCTCAATACAGCGAAACCTCTCAAGACTGGACCCTCTGTAAACAAGAATACCCTCAAAACCGGACGTTTTTCACAGTCCCTTTTTAAAAACCAGTACATAATTGAACCTCTCTAAACCAGATCCCTATTAATACCGGACATTTGTATTGGTCCCAAGGGTGTCCGGTATACAGGGGTTTCACTGTACCATCAAACATGGAACCTTGATGAAAAGTTCTGGTTTTATAAATCTCTGACTTTGTATGTGTCATAATCACATTACAGTACAGGACAGGACAAAAAGGCCCTCATCCCATATGCCGGTCAATTTTACACTGTTTACACCACTTCGTTATGGTGCAACGAATACCAGTTTAGTATGAAATGGAATGAAGTGGTGCAATATCAACTGTGGAAACCAGTTAAAGCCATTTGCATAAACAACTAGATCGAGTAATTGAATCATAGTCTGTTTGCACAAAGTCTATGCAATTACGCGGAACCCACTGTACTTAATTTATTCACATCAAATTCACAGTATTTTGTTTAGTAGTGTTTCAAATTTCTTTACCTTGTTTACGGCTGCATGTTCACGAAGTGCCAAATCCCAAAACCGACATCCAATTTGATTACCACACTGTCCAACTGAAATTAATAATACAATTTCAATTTATTGTCAGTTGCTTATAACCAATTCAGGGCTAGCTCTGAGTGAGAAAAACATTTCGCTAAATTGTCTATTAAACTTGAAAAAGTGCAGAAAGCAAGTTATTTTCCAAACAAAAATTCAATTATTACATGAATTTTTGTTGCCAAATTAAAATAAAATTCACCAACTGCTTTCAAAATTCGCGAATTTGGCGAGTGCCAGAGCTACCTCTGCAATTAGTGCTCAAGCACATTAGTCCAGGGCATTAATCAGCCTTCTACATTGTGACTGATTTGGTTGCATATGTGACCATTTGTTTCATCTGGCAACTAAAACATTTTGTACTATCTATATAAAAAATAGAAGTAGGTGCCATCTGGCTCCTCAGGCCTCTGACAACTGAAAATCTGTGCGACCCATTTATTGGTTACACAGAAATAAATCCAGGTAACCCATTTCCTTATTGCGTAACCCGTTATATCTAAGTAAATGGTCCTAAAAATTTTGCGAGAACAAAAACTAACTTCGCACAAGCAACAAGTGAACAAAACTACCGTTCTGACAATTTTCAGATGGAAAAGTTAACATAGAGGGCTGTTAATGTAAGAGAAGTCTGTATAGTGGGGATGCAGACGATTCATCCTCTGGACGTTTCGTCCACAGACGATTCATCCACTAAAAAAAATTCCACTGTTGAACTCGAGACGATTCATCCACAACCAAAAATTGTTCTTGAATAATTCGTCCACTATATATATTTTAATTTTTATTTGTATTAGTTATTTACCGTATATTTCGTCCACGGACTAAATAAATGTATGGACACTTTATTTTAGTGGAATATTGACACAGATATTGCCAGAGAAGTGCAGATTGTAACCTAACCTAACAGCTTTGCCATGCCTATATCTCTGACATCACCAGTGGCTTTTCCCGTGGCAGAAGGTGGGAGTGGGGGGAGTACCGAGTATGACGGGAATAATTTGATAGACATAGTCTATTTAGTTATAATATTGTAACTATAATAGGAATTAAAGTAAATTTATGATCATTGTATTTACAATATATATAGTTTGTGGAGAGTATAGCTGAAGAGTTGAAGAGAAAATTCATGGCTGTACAACGAGGTAAAGGGATGAAGAGAGTTGAGTAGAGGTTAGGTGCAGATTATAATAATGTAGGCCCCCTATACAGTATCTATTGAAAGATGTTTTTTTGTTACGAGTAACGATAATCTCGACATATACTAGTAATTTACCGCAAAACGAAAATAATTAACCATTTCAATGGCTAATAAAACACATTTTAGATTTATTGATCTAAATGTTGTAATCGAGTGGACGAATTGTCCGAGGTGGGTGGACGAATTGTACGGTGGACGAATCGTCTGTGGACAAAACATCCAGAGGACGAACCGTCTGGAAAGCGTATAGTGCAGGGCTTGACTTAGCCCGAGTACTCTGACTGTAAGAGAGCTAGACGGACATTTGGACATAAACACGCTCTCATTACAGTCAGAGACCAACCTATGTCTTTTTTTGGCAATTCCTGACTACCAAACGGTAGGCAACGAGTCCCGCTCTAATACCACAACAATCCTATGTTTGACGTCAAATACCTTTACATCAATCATTTTCGAGTTAAGTGATACAAAAAAATCCACATATTAATCACTAATACACTTACTACAGAAAGAAACCCGACAGCACCCACATTCAGCTACGCTTCGTGACACTCCGTCGCAACAATTGCAAAGCTCAGCGATCTATTTCGAGACGTAGACCATGTGATCGCGCACTGGGCGATTCCGCCTTGTGCAGCAGTTACAGGGGCCGTCTCATATCAAGCGAAGTTACAACATGGAAGAGTTGTCTAATGCCGTTTTGGATGAATTTGGATTTCATTACGTCATTAAACCAAAACAATTACACATTATTGATTCCATTTTGAATTTGAAGGATACATTTGGGGTGTTATCGACAGGATACGGCAAAAGTATGTGCTACGTACTGCCTCCTCTTATGAGACGACCCCTGTAACTGCTGCACAAAGCGGAATCGCCCAGTCTCGAAATAGATCGACGTCAAACAGGATTGTTGTGGTATTAGAGCGGGATTCGTTGCCTACCGTTTGGTAGTCAGGAATTGCCAAAAAAATACATAGGTTGGTCTCTGACTGTAATGAGAGCGTGTTTATGTCCAAATGTCCGTCTAGCTCTCTTACAGTCAGAGTACTCGGGCTAGGCTTGACTTAACGGTGGCACTTACGGCAATTGCTCTTAAGTGTGACATAACTTGCTATAGGTCAGGGCAGCACATACCACAGCCGTTGTTATACAAGTGGTTTGGGATGGAGAAAAAGTCCAATGGGTCCACTGCACAGGTTTGATTCTACAAAATAAAAACCAGGCATGCGCTCTACTGACAGGCTGTAGCTACTAGCTAACAAACCTGGAAAGTGGGATAGTTCTTAACCTGGGCCGAAATGGCTAGGGATGAAACGACTATACCTTGTACAACAATAGACTGCGTCATTTTAGGCTGATACTTCCCACTGCCATATAGATACGGTGCATTATTCTTGAATGCAACCAGACCTCGCGCTCTTGTTGTCGGCGGATGTTGTGGTAGGAATTCCAAACTTACTAAATGTAGAGTTGTCTGCTCTTGTATGAAAACGATTAATGGCTATATGCACAGCAGCCGTACATATATCTTGCCAAGAGGACTGGCTATATACACAGCATATAAAAGGATTGGGCACAAATTATCCAACTTACGAGCCCCTCTCCTAATTACAAACATTAAATTGTACAATAATGGCGACTGGAGTTTTCAATAAATAAATAAATAAATTAAAATACATTTTAGCGTTGGCCACAACACTGAGATGGTTACCACTGTGTTTCGCTGCATGCGTTTCTTTCTGTGACTGTTCTGTGCTTAGAAGGGAAACGTCATCTGGAGGGAGACAGTAAGCGCGTGTGCAGGGGTTAATGGTTCTGGGGTTGAACTAAAAAACTGGGGAAAAAAAAAAAATATATATATATATTCAATACACTTTCTGGGGAAGCATGTCGGACTCTCGACCCTCCCCTTTCCGAAACTTCGTTCACAAGTCTAGAATCCCACGCGCCCCCTGCCAAAACTCCTACACATACGTCTGGACAGTTATAACTCACCTGTTATATTATTGTTTATTATCAAGTGAAATTCCCCTGGAAACTTTGCCAGTCAGCCGCCTAGCCCCCCCCCCCCCCCCCCCCCCGTCTACTTGCTTCCGTCGTGCCTGAATTTAGCTGTCGAACGCGTCGTGTCATCAACTTTATATTATGGAAATGGTAATTTTTCAACAGGTACGTACTGGATCACTATATTGCACTGATGGAATTAAACACTCGAGCGGCTTTTAATATGTAGCATGCAATACACCTTATTGGTTTGGTACAAAAACAATAGAAAAAAAAACAACAAAAAAACAACAACAACAAAACACCAACAACCCAGTTTATCCAGCTGAATATAACAGTTCTTGGCATTAGAAGCACCCGATTAAATTAGTGTCATTTGTTTTCTTTTTATGCATCGCGGTTCTAGATAAATTTTGTGTGGAATCATAATTCAGTTCGATTATATGTTCCATGTTCACTGAAAAGTTGATACCAAGCAGGTTAAAATGAGTTTGACCCCCTTCTAACCTCCATCTCGTATGATGGAATACATCCTTAGAAAACTTTTTCGTTCCTATCCAAATAACTTTAGATTTGGAAAAGTTTATTTTTAGGCCTGATATATATGCATAGTAGTCTAAAACCGAAAGTGTATTGTACAGGGACTCTGGACAACAGTCAAGGATGAAACTTGTATCATCTGCATATTGTGAAATTAAATATTGTTCACCATCTATACTGATACCATTGATATTACTCGAGTTTCTTATTATAATTGCAAGCATTTCAGCACATAAAATAAATATATACGGTGATAAAGGATCACCTTGTCTACAACCTCTTTCTAATTTAAAAGATTCAGATAAAAATCCATTTTGTATGACACTAGAGAGAGAGTTATAGTAAAACGTTTTTATCCAGATTTTAATAGATGATTTGAAATTAAATATATCTAACACTTTATATATAAAGGACCAAGATAAAGAATCGAAGGCTTTTTCAAAGTCGATTAATAACAGCAATCCAGGAATATCATGTTCTTCAGTGTATGACATGATGTCATAAATTAATCTAATATTTTCTCCAATATATCTTCCTTTTATGAAACCAGTTTGGTCTATCAATTTGTATATATAATAGGCGTAATATTAGCATATTTCTCGCACATCAAAGTTTTATATTTTTAAAGCGCCAGGTTTATTGGTGAGAGCCCAGATGGTTAACATATAAAAGCTTTGGCGCTAAAATTATTTGGGTCGTAGAAGCTCGGTAAATGCCGGAGAACTTCGAAACGACAGAAACCAATATGGCTGCGCCCAGTGGATCGTCACTGGATGGAGACGATGCTTTTGTGTTTGTGTTTGACAGACGAACGTCAGATTCTCCAGAAATTAAAATTACGACAAGGGAACTGCCAACCTTTTTAGATTTGAAAAAAAGAGTTAAAGATGTAGGTGCATTTTAATTGTATTGTCTTCCATAGTTAAGTTTTTTAACACATTCGCTTTGTTAAAATGTTTACATTTTGGAATATATTTTTGTTGTTAATAAATTTTGATTAAATGCATCATATTTTAAAAGTAATTGATGCACTACAAGAAACGCTGCCTAAAATGAATTTAATTTTGTACAGTGTTAACATTTTAAAATGTTCCTATTTTCGTTGGGTTTTGTTTAATGTTTAGCCTCAAAGCAAAGAAGTTACAGTTGCACGCCAAAAGTTTTATTTTATTCAGATGCCAAATGAAATTAATTTACAATATGACAAAAATTATTGCATGACCATTCTTAATGGATGTAGTATTTAGGTATTTGCAACACATTTGGTTATTTCCCATTTAATTAGCAAAGTGCATATCTATAACTAAAGGCAGATGTGTATAAAATTGCTTATAAAAGATCCCTTTCTCTGTTGCTGTCATCAGACACGTGTAACTTACATGGCAGTGACGTATTTGTTTTTTAACACTGTAGATCAGTTGTCACAGTTACCATATCAGGGCTAGGGATTAAACTTATTTTTTTTTACAGCAACCCACCATTATTTTTCCAATATAAATTAATAATTAAATGTTACAACCCTTGCAATTAAGAAAATTACCACAGAAAAAAAAAAAAATGCTGTGGAAAAATAATTTCTGTGGCAGTTTTACCATTAACATATTTGCAACTCCGGATTGTAGGTAAATCTGAATGATGAGGTTGTTTTGTTATTTGTTTCGTTTGCCAATATGCTGTAAGATTCATACAAGTGGCGGTATTCACTATTCATTGACTGAAAGTGATGCAACAATTAACACGCGAATGACACATCAGGGGTTGGAATTCTCGGATCAGCTGTTTTCCTCTCATGGAATATTGCGTTTCCTTGCATTTTAATCATCCTTTCCTCCAAAATGTGTCAGATGGCACAGATTTTAACCTAGGATTTCAAGAATTTCCAGGACCCCTCTAGATTTCCACTTTTTTTACAGTTCACCAATTCCCACCCCTGCACGTGCATGATCAAGAACAATGGGGATGACACTTTATAAATACAGTGTAGTCAGTCAGCAGTAATGTGCCATCTTTATCTTTTAATTATATTACATCAAAGTGTCTGAATATATTTAATGTGATATACAATTGAAATAGTATTCTTTAATAACGGCATGATTTTTGTTAGGGAATCTGTCACCAAGACCGAATGCCCTCCTTTTAAACCCAAGTAAATCAGTATAGTTTTTTTCTTTTGGATTAGGCCACTCGACACCAGAAAAGGGTAGCATATTTTGTCAATATAAATTACAGAGAAAATTTGATTGATCTATCGGAGTGATCTCTATATATGTATATCTACAAATATCTCATCACCAGGCCGACCATAACACTTCAAGTGACTAGTAGAAGTGTATGTTGAACATTTTACTGAAAATAAGACATTCTTACTGCACCATAGCCACGGTTCAACAATGTATTAGCTGTCGCCCCCATGTAATCAAGTGTTCCCTGCAATGCACATGTTATGGACAGTCAACATAGTTCAATGACATAGTTGGAACTTGCTGGTAATTTATATGCATTTTCGATCATGCGCAATAGCGCCAAGATTCAGCTACTTGATGATAATGGTGCAGTTACTTTTTTAATATTTACTTTTAATCTGTTTTCAGTTCACAAAGTATATTTTATTCTTAACAATAAGGAAAAAAATATCTTTAAAAAAAAAATTGTAGTCCATGGCAAAAACAATGCTGCAGAGAATGAAAACCCTCTCAGCAATTTCCATGGCATTGCCGATTGCCACAAGCAATTGCAGGGGTTGTGTTAATCATTATATAAAATTATTTTGCCAAATTAAAATATAATTTGCAAGATGGCAAATGGCAGAGGTAGCCCTGCCATATTTATGAAACATGTTTGGTAGCATTACATAATTCCTTTTTCTTTTTTAAAGAAGGTATTACAGCTTTATAAAGAAAGTAATACATTTGATATCATTTGCACATGTACATATATATATATTTTGTTTTTTAGGCTTTCAAAATAAATGATGAAAACTTTGTGATTGCAACCACAAACAGGGAGGAAATAAAAGACGATGAATCCTGGCGTAAGTTCTCTTGTTTGATAGTATAGAGAATGATAAAATACGTTCATTGCTAGCTCATCAGAGATTATGTTGGATTTTGTTGGGGTCGGACATCAGAGATTTTTTCAGATAGTAAAATGAATAAAAATTGGTACAATACAGGTCATAAGATTTCAAATTTCATGGGAAACACTTTCAGTTCCGTGCCTTGTGATCATGGGAACCTATCTGTGATCATGGTAACCTATCTGTGATCATGGTAACCTATCTGTGATCATGGTAACCCATCGGAAATTGTTTTTAGGTTCAGTAAAAACAAATCCTGGGAACTCATTTTTAATACAATTGATTTAAATTATCGCAAGAATCTGCAAAGAGACACGTTTATTCAAACTCAGTGTAAAGTTTATTTTCGATATATGCCCTCTGCATTATACACATTCCCAGTCTTGAGCTCGTCGCGGTAAGACGTCTTTGTTTCGCTTGTGCACACTGCACGTGCTTTCGCAGCTCGACTTGGGGATCCTTCACTTGGTTGTTTTTGTCAGCGAAGTGAAGTTTTCTACCATGAAGTGGGGACAGCGGGTTTCCTCTCTCAATATCTGTGTGGTCCTTAACCATATGTCTGACGCCATATAGCCGTAAATAAAATGTGTTGAGTGTGTCGTTAAATAAAACATTTCTTTCTTTCTTTGATGTAATATTCTGTGTTCTATTTTTTTATTTTTAAATAAATATTCTGTTAGATATTTTTTAGTTTTTGAATTAATATTTTAACTGAGGTTTTAAGGCATGTGACTAATTGTTAAGTTTTGTTTCAGGGCTAATTGAGAGGGGTGACACGCTGTATGTTCTGAAAAACATCAATCAGGAATTGTGTGCTCCTGCTCAGGAACGGGTGAACTATCTGCCTCACTATGACACGATCGTCAAGGGTGGCATGTACGAGTATTACGCGTCGGAAGGACAAAACCCATTACGTAAGTTGTTACATAGTTTTATGTTGGCTGTGCTGAATGGTATAATAATGTAGGCTATTTACCGGGCTTCTAGATTATGGTAGCCCCACTCCCATGGCTAGTGATATTCAATGTCGGGCTAGTAAATAACTATTATTGTCATGCCCGACGGCTAATGAAAAAAAAAGAGTCCAACGTTGCAGTTAAGTCTATTTTGTAAATATTAATATCCTGCCCCCACCCCAACCCCCTAATGTTAGTGTTTTTAAGCTCTATCTTCCTCTTTAGGCGACATATCTGATTATTACTATTATTTAGAAAAATTGTGTTAACTTAAAGTAAAGTAGGGCTAGTGCATTTTTAATCGTGGCTAGTAAATTTTTGAAATCACTGATCCCAGGACTAGTGGATTTAAAAAAAATTCTAGAAGCCCTGCTATTTATCATTTCTATTAGTGTTCAACAAATGTTTAAGAAAGTCACTAGCCCTCACAGAATGGCCTGTCTCTAATTCACCAATGGCTAGTGGATATGTCGAACCCTGCCAAAATGTTATACTTTTTTTGTGTTAGCAACCCCTGTAATCGCCCATGGCAGTCAGCAATTCTGTGGACATTGCCTTGGAATTTTTAATTCTCCACTGCACATTTTTGCTATGAACTATATTCAATTTTGTTTTTACCCCAGCCTGTTTTTTGCCGTGGACATTTTCTTAATTTGAAGGGGTTGTCTTAGAGTACTTATTTAGTGTGAACTTCCTAATAATGTATTTTTTATTTTGTTTAGCCTATGCATTTGCGGAGCTGATTGACAATGCACTGGCTGCTACAGTGAATAATGTCGGCCCAAGAGAGATTGAAATTAGATTGGTGGGTGTTGTATATATATATGTGTGTGTGTGTGTGTATGTCATTGCATACGCGGTTACCATTAAAGTAAATTGTTTCCCTGATTGCTGATAACCACATGTTAGCGAAGTGTTAAATTAGAAAACAATAGGTAAATAAAACAAACACTAAAATTCAAAGCATGGCTGGGGTTTACTTGATTGAGATTAACCTGTCGTCGCGATTGGTGATTTCCAAGTTCTTAGCCTAAAACATATGTGAGAGATTAACTACCACGTGACGTGTCTAACCAATCAAAACACGCATGTCATTAGACTTTATTTCCTGTGCCAGAAACTTGAAAGGGAAAGGTAAACAATGCATGCTGTAATTGTGACGATGTAGAGATAGCATGTTACTGCAGTTTGCAGACCTAGCTCAAGTGGATTATTATTATATACTGATTGCGTTGTTGATATTATTCGATGACAAACGTCACAATCAAATTTATTAAACGAAATTTCAGCCGAGAGAAAAAAGAAAGAAAGAAAGAAAAAAAAACCCCACGATCGAGCGATGACGAGAGGAGGGGGGAAACCACTAGCCCGCAGGGGCTAGTGGTTTTGCGTTTCTCACTAGCCCGAACTTAAAAACCACTAGCCACGGGCGTCGGGCTAGCGGATTTGTCAAACTCTGATGTATGTATGTATGTGTGTGTATATATATATATATATATATATATGTGTGTATATATATATATGTATATGTATATGTATATGTATATATTTACAAATGTGGCACTGAGAGTAAGATAAAACTAGGAATTTAATATTTATAAAATATAAATTTTGGCATAAATTTATTTTATCAAATTAAAATAAAATTCAACAATTGTTTTTAAAATTTGTTGAATGTGAACATTGTTATTGCATCCTGTGTTATCTGATCAGCCCACAGGGCGGGACATAGTGGTAAAGTGCTAGCGTGATGCATGGTCGGTCTAGGATCGATTCCTGTCTGTGGGCCTATTGTGCTATACCTCATTCCAGTCAGTGTGCCATGACTGGTATATCAAAGGCTGTGGTATGTGCTATCTTGTTTATAGGATCGTGCATATAAAAGATCTCATGCTACTAATGGAAAAATGTAGCAGGTTTCCTCTCTAAGACCATACATCAAAATTACCAAATGTTTGAAATCAAATAACCGATGATTAAAAAATCAGTATGCTCTAGTTAAACAAAACAGGTCTTGTCCGTAACATTTTTTCCTTGGTCATAGGATCGAACCCCCTCAATGGACCCATTCTCTGATTGGTTGTTTTTTCATCCCAACCAGTGACTGTTATATTAAAGGCTGTGACACGTACTGTCCTGTCTGGAAAATGCTTATAAAAGATCCCTTGCCTGCTTATGGAAAAATAGCAGGTTTCTGTTCTTCAAAATTATTAAATATTTGACATCCAATATCCAATTAATAAATCATTGTGCACTAGTGGTATCGTTAAACAAAACAGTCTAACTTTTTCTGCTGGAAAGGTGTGTTATAGATTATTTTGTGCTCCAAAGATATGTTATAAATTATTTTGTACACTAGAGATGTTATAAATTATTTTGTACTCTAGAGATGTGTTATAAATTATTTTGTACACTAGAGATGTTATAAATTATTTTGTACACTAGAGATGTTATAAATTATTTTGTACTCTAGAGATGTGTTATAAATTATTTTGTACACTAGAGATGTTATAAATTATTTTGTACCCTAGAGATGTGTTATAAATAATATTATACCCTTCCCCATTACAGCATTTTGATGATATCAGTCCAAACAAGAGTTGTATATGTGTGATAGACAATGGCAAGGGCATGACTCCTAAACAGCTCAACAACTGGGCTATTTACAGACTGTCGAAATTCATCAGGAAGGAGTCGGCCATTAAAGGGTAAGAATAATAAAAAAATTCATATAGATCCATAGATGCAAAGGTGTGATGTGTAATATCAGGGCTTCTACATTATGGTAGCCCCACTCCCATGGCTAGTGATATTAAGTGTTGGGCTAGTAAATAACCATTGTTCGAGATTAACGGTATCCCGATATCCCGGGGATACCAGAATTTAATTTTGGATACCAGACTTCAAGAACCTAGTATCCCACCGGGACACCATATAATACTAAATTCTTAGGTGGGATACCAGATTTTAAAATGTTAGTATCCAAATGGGATACTGCCCAAAAATATTAATCTCGAACACTGATAACTATTATTGTCATGCCCAGTGGCTAGTGAAATTTGTTTGATCAAATATTGCAGTTAAGTTTTAAAAAACCCAAAATGAATATCCTGTCCTCACCCCAACCCCCCAATGTTATTGTTTTTAAGCTCTATCTCCCTCTTGGGTGACATATCCAAAACTTAAAGTAAAGTAGGACTAGTGAATTTTTAATTGTGCTTAGTAGATGTTTTAAATCACTGATCCCATGGCTAGTGGATATTATAAAAATTCTAGGAGTCCTGTGTATGTATAACTTTGGGACAATTTCCTAGTAATAGCCTCAAATGTGACAGGAAAGTTAATGCGATGCCATGGTAAAATCATTGTTTTAGAATGCCAGTGCTGTAAACATAAACCGTATTTTCGGAATATCACTGTACAAAGCAAATACTCTTAGTGGAAAGGGCAGGATGTAGCCGGGTGGTAACGCTCTTGCTTGATGCGCGGTCGGTCTAGGATCGATCCCCGTCGGTGGGCCTAATGGGCTATTTCTCATTCCAGCCAGTGCACCATGACTGGTATATCAAAGGCCATGGTATGTGCCATCCTGTCTGTGGGATGGTGCATATTAAAGATCCCTTGTGGAAAAATGTAGCGGGTTTCTTCTTAGAATTACCAAATGTTTGACATCGAATAGCCGATAATTAATAAATCAGTATGATCTAGTGGTGTTGTTAAACAAACCAAAGTAACTTTTAATGTAAAAGTTCATTTGTATAACACCTACAAGTTGAAGAATTCTAACCAGCTACAGAGTACTTACTTACTTAATCCCCTTCGTGCGCTAAGAAGCACATACGGCTGTAACCAGAGATCACCACTGCTGCCTGTCTTTTGCCAGCTTCTCTAGCAGCCTTCAGCTCAGACTGCCCTCTTGCATTTCCTTCTCTACTGTCCTCCTCCATGTTTCTTTCGGTCTTCCTCGTTTCCTTTTTCCAGGAGGGGTCCATCGGTGTGCCACTCTTGGTAGGGCTGTTTGAGGCATTCTGATGACATGGCCAATTCAGCGCCATCTTCGGCGCTACAGAGTATGACTCAGTAATTAAAAGTATTCTTTACACTGTATCATTAAAATATCTTTAATTTTGACAGACATCGGAATGGAACGACTGAAGAAGACGAAAGTAAGGATTCTGTGAATGATGCGGTTGATTCTAAGATTGTTCCACGATACATGAACAGCGACATTTCCTACTTCGGTGTCGGTGGGAAACAGGCCATTTTCTACATCGGAAACTCAACTCGGGTAGGCCTATATTATTTGCTAGAGAATACAAACATCGAAGTTTGTGATACAGTCACTCGAACTGCCAAATGTTGGTCTACATTTTGAAGTCAGAACCACTTGTTTTGTAGGCATTTGTTGTTTTAATTTTGTCTGTTGACCTTGAACGTGGAGTTTGGTCTTCTCCTGAAGATGTCAGTTGTATATTTATAAAATGTCATGTTAACTGTTTTTTTTTTGTCCTGTCCTGGACGGAGGAGCCAGCCAAGTCCGGCACCTGCACCCAGGACAGGCGTGCACTACAACAGCTTGCTCTGAGTGTGCACGTTAAACACTGACCTGACCTATGGTTTTGATTACACTTGATGTTTTATAAAATGAAATCACGAATACATAATTTACAGTAACTGTTCTCAGGGCTATCCTCAAATGCCATAAGCATTTTGTAACATCAGCTTTGAATAAAACAGCTTAATGATTTCTTATAGGGTTTCCATATATAAGATTTTAAAATGATGGATATATATTTATTTTTAAAGATGACCTAATGTGATTGTCATAATTGCAATTTCATTAGGAATTTAACAAAATGATGTTCATAGAGTATACTCTCAACGCCTGCAATTAAGAAAATGACAATGGCAAAAAACATGCAGTAAAATTTAAAAAAAATATAATCCACAGCCAAAAAAGTGCTGTGGAGAATTATAACTTGGATGACATGTGATGGACACTCACTGACATATGGAGAGGGTACAATAAGTTTAGCGGGAGTTTTTTTTTGTTGACGTGTGATGGATGATATACATATGGAAAGCCAGCCATGTTGTTGTATTGGTGTAATATGGTATTGATAGTGTAGTGGTACAGTTTTGTACTGGTAGAGTATAGCATTGATATTTTGTATTGGTATAGTATGGTATTGATAGTGTATTGCTATAGTATGATGTTGATAGTGTATTGGTATACATGGTATTGATCGTGTATTGGTATAGTATGGTATTGATCGTGTATTGGTATAGTATGGTATTGATAGTATATTGGTTTAGTATGGTATTGATAGTGTATTGGTATAGTATGGTATTGATAGTGTATTGGTATAGTATGGTATTGATAGTGTATTGGTATAGTATGGTATTGGTATAGTATGGTATTGATCGTATATTGGTATAGTATGGTATTGATCGTGTATTGGTATAGTATGGTATTGATAGTGTATTGGTATAGTATGGTATTGATAGTGTATTGGTATAGTATGGTATTGATAGTGTATTGGTATAGTATGGTATTGATCGTGTATTGGTATAGTATGGTATTGATCGTGTATTGGTATAGTATGGTATTGATCGTGTATTGTTATAGTATGGTATTGATAGTGTATGGTATAGTATGGTATTGATAGTGTATTGGTATAGTATGGTATTGATCGTATATTGGTATAGTATGGTATTGATAGTGTATTGGTATAGTATGGTATTGATCGTGTATGGTATGGTATTGATAGTGTATGGTATAGTATGGTATTGATCGTGTATTGGTATAGTATGGTATTGATAGTGTATTGGTATAGTATGGTATTGATAGTGTATGGTATAGTATGGTATTGATCGTGTATTGGTATAGTATGGTATTGATAGTGTATAGTATGGTATTGATAATGTATTGGTGTAGTTTTGTATTGGTATAGTATGGTATTGATAGTGTATGGTATAGTATGGTATTGATCGTGTATTGGTATAGTATGGTATTGATAGTGTATGGTATAGTATGGTATTGATCGTGTATTGGTATAGTATGGTATTGATAGTGTATAGTATGGTATTGATAATGTATTGGTGTAGTTTTGTATTGGTATAGTATGGTATTGATAGTGTAGTGATATAGTCTTGTACTGGTATAGTATGGTATTGATCGTGTATTGGTATAGTATAGTATTGATAGTGTAGTGGTATAGTCTTGTACTGGTATAGTATGGTATTGATCGTGTATTGGTATAATGTGGTGTTGGTATAGTATGGTATTAATATAGTATGGCATTGATATCTTGTATTGGTATAGTGTAGTGCTGGTAAAATGTGGTACAGTTAAATGTATATGTTTATTGTAACAGATGGTGAGTAAACCGAAGGACTCAAAAGATGTTCACGAGTTGACAATCAGCAAAGAAGAGTTTGAGAAAAAAGAGAAAAATAACGAGTCCATCTACAGCGGTTATATCAGAAACAGAAAGGTAAACAATCAAGACACTCAAAATAGAAGTGTTATTAAAATAAGGAAGGAAGGAAGGAAGGAAATGTTTTATTTAATGACGCACTCAACACATTTTATTTACAGTTCTATGGGGTCAGACATATGGTTAAGGACCACACAGATATTGAGAAAGGAAACCTGATGTTGCCACTTCATGGGCTACTCTTTTCGATTAGCAGCAAGGAATCTTTTATATGCACCATCCCACAGACAGGGTAGTACATACCACAGCCTTTGATATACCAGTTGTGGTGCACTGGCTGGAATGAGAAATAGCCCAATGGGCCCCATTGAACGGGATCAATCTCAGACCAACCACGCATCAAGCGAGCACGTTACCACTGGGCTATGTCCCGCCCCCTGAATGAATGAATGAAGGAATGAATGAATGAAGGAATGAATACAGTGGATATATCAGAAGCAGGAAAGTAAACAAGCATCATACTGAAAATAGAATAGGTGTTTTTTTTAAAGAAATAATATTAATAAAAATAAACAATGGATGTACAGTCAAACCTGTTCTAGTGGCCACCTTTAATTAGTGGTCACCTGCCGTAATCGGCCACTCTTTTTCCTCCCAAATGATTTTTAATGTAAATTCACTTGTAAATCAGATCCCCCCCCCCCCCAGTGCATTACAACTGGTATTTTCAAATGTTGTGGTATGTACTATCCTGTTTGTAGGATGGTGCATATAAAAGATCCCTTGCTACTAATGGAAAAATGTAGCAGGTTTTCTCTCTAAGACTATATGTCAAAATTACGAAATGTTTGACATCCAGTAGCCGATGATTAATAAATCAATGTGCTCTAGTGGTGTCAGTATAACAAAACAAACTTTAATTTTAAGTTGGATCCCAGATCACTAAAATACCTGTATTAAGCGGCCACAGTAAATGTTTACTGTTATGTAAAAGGGATGTTTTAAAGGGACGGACCCCAGTTTCTAAATACTAGGCATAATTTTCACCTAGACTCTAGTTTCAACCCATAAAAATGGACACTAATTTACAAACCTGTAACAAATTTGGATACAACAGAGTGAAACAAGAGTCTGTGACGTTGAAATACCCATAAAAGTAGAATAAAACGCCACTCTATGACAGTTACTATTAATATAAAAAATACGAAAAATGCATTTTGTGGTATTAGAAACACCAGGATAACCAGAAACACTTCGATTATACAGAAATGGATAATCTTAACAATAAAATATGAGTAATGTTTGATTTCAGTGATCATAAATGGCTCTAATAGTGAAAAATATGCTGTAGTGTTTAAACATTAGGGTCTGTTCCTTTAACAACAGAGACAGGGTGCAGCAGACGACCGATCTTCACACCTTCAGGAAGACTAGTACCCATTCAGTCCCGACATCTATACTGTGTATCAGTTAAGAAAGTATGGCTCTGGAATGCATTTAATTAGCTCAGGGTAGGCTGCGCTTGACAGTTGTTGATTCACTTACCATGACAATACACTGATTGAAATAGTCATTAATTAAATGGAGAAAAAACCCGGTTAAATTAATTCATTCAAGTTACACATTATTTCTGAAGAAGGCGACATGTCGAAAGTTGATTTATAGTCAACTAATCCATTAATTAGCAGTACAGATGGCCACCTGTCTTAAGCGGTCACTTTTATCTACCCCTTTATGTGAGTTCCTGAGTTTGCTGCAATTTTTAAGATGTTATCGACTATCAAAGAATTTTTAACCATTGTAATTACATATCAAATATATTTTTCTGCATAAAATATTAGTGGCTGTATATTAAACATGTTTCTGATTGTTTTAATATATGTACTAGGTAAAATTTCATTTTATTTCCTAAAATATAATTTTTTCTTACGTACGAAATTATTTGAAGACAGAATCCAGTTTTGGCTTCTTACAATTATTAAGATGACCAGAAACACATTGAATATACAGACACTGATATTGTAAACCAGAAAATATATTTAATATGTAAGTTTAATTGTAGAAATATTTTATTAGTCAGAAACATCTTACAATGCAACAAGTCAGGAATGTCCATTTAAGACAGGTTTGACTGTGTATTAATGCCAAAGTCTCTTAAGAACAAATTATAGCATTAATTTATTGGACTATTACAGTTTTTATTGTGGTATCCATTTTGCTTGACTGACATAAATTTAAATTGAAAACATAAAATTTTATATAAAATTTTGCTAAATTATTAATTTTCATGTAAACTTACATGTCAATATTGTTGTTTTATTTGTTAATTTTTTTGTTTCTTTCACTTCTGGGGAATGTTTAATACTACATGGACATTGGTGGAAATGTTTTGTTTTAGAATATATTTGCTTATATGATTTCCGACACTTTTCTTCTCATGAATATTCTATAGGCTGGGGACAACTCGCACATTCCGCCAGACGATGAAGTGATTATGAAACTCGTCGAAGAGGAGACAAATCGTGAGAGTTTTACGGCCGTCATCATCCACAGTCTGAACCCGGGTCATGTGCCGTACCTGACAAACAGACTGGAGGAATGGTCACGGCAGTTAGCGTAAGTCTTTGACTATCAGTCTGTCTTAAGGTCGACGACAGTCACTTTTCGGACCCTTGTTTTGGCTTTGTACACAGTAAGGGGTGGGACGTATCCCAGTGGTAAAGCGCTCGCTTGATGCTTGGTCAGTTTGGGATCAATCCCTGTCGGTGGGCCCATTGGGCTATTTTTCGTTCCAACTAGTACACCATGACTGGTATATCAAAGGCTGTGGTATGTGCTATTCTGTCTGTGGGATGGTGCATATAAAAGATCCCTTGCTGTTAATTGAAAAGATTAGCCCATGAAGTGGCAACAGCGGGTTTCCTCTCAATATCTGTGCTGGAAAAATTCCAATGTAAAATTGCTATTGAATTTTTTTTGTTTGCACATTACTAATGCATCTGTATGTGTTTGAAAAAAACCTTGTGATTAAAGAATGGTACCTTTTATGAAATATTTCAAGTAAAATTACGGTAAGATGTGCTATATTTATTGTCTACGAAGTGCGAAAAGTGACTGTTGTCAACCTTAGGTAACCAGAAGTCAGTTCACACAATTTTTATGTAAGTAACTGATTGTTTGGTTATGTGAATCATATTTATGTAACCAGTGAGTTACAAATGTGGTTTCTAGTGTGCTATATATCACACATCTAAAAGATCATCTGTAACAGTAAAGAGTACATACATTTTTTGAAAACTTAAAAAGTTGAAATGATCCTTTGTGACATTTAATTTTATAACTTGGAATTAAATTTGGTCTACAATACCATATTTTCATTTCTTTCTTTCCATCAGATTATTTTAAACAGATAATGTCAAAAGGCTACAGACACTTGAATGCCTATACAGGTCTGTAAAGCCTAATGGCATATACAGAGCTTCTAGATTATGGTAACCCCACTCCCATGGCTAGGGATATTCAGTGTTAGGCTAGTAAATAACTATTATAACTAGCCCAACAGCTAGTGGAAAAAAATCCTTGTCAAATGCTGCATTTAAGTCTTATTTTGTAAATATGAATATCCTGCCCCCCCCCTTTTCATCCTCAGTCTAAGGGCTTTTAAGCTCTATCTCCCTCTTTAGGTGACATATCTGATTATTACTATTAGTAAAATTGTCTTTATTTAAAGTAGAGCTAGTGAAGTTTTAATCATGGCTAGTAAATGTTTTAAATCACTGATCCCATGGCTAGTGGATTTATATAAAATTCTACCAGCCCCTATATAGCACAATATTATGTGATATTTATAATACTACAGGGACTTATGTTATGAACCATATGGATTATAGATAATAACGTGTGGGTTTTTTTCAGTCACATATAGGGAATAACTGGTTACTGTCTTAAGATATCAGCTTTATCCTGCGAAGGTTAGAATAGTGAATGCATCAAGGCTCTGCTGAGCTGCATTCACCATTCGACCTGAGCAGGATAAAGCCGTTATCTTAAAACAGTAACCAGTTATTTCTTTTATCCTGCATTCCTACAGGAATATTCGGAAAATCATTATTTATGACAGTTTTGTGTATACAAATCGAGTATTGTTAACCTAGCAAGGCTTTTGCCGTTTGACGTCATACAAGATACATGACGTCATTATTTGTAAGACGCTAGCTACATTCTGTCACATTAAAAGAACGTTTCAAAACTCTTAATTCATAAATAAATATACAAGTTTTGTATTGTTATCGCAAAAGTAAAAGTTATTTGTATTTACTGTACTTCAACAAATGATTTAAAGAGTATGTTTATTGAAAATCTACTCTGAAATACTCGAGTCGAGACGGGCTTATGTCACGTGACCTATATTTTTGGTCAGTGACTGAAAATATAGAGATTTATCTAGTCATCATATCTTGCCAGTATATACAGTGATTGCGGAATAAATCACTATTACCTTCATGGGCCGGATGGGAATGTGAAGAAAGTAATAATGTGTTTTTATTTTCAGTAACATAAAGTAATAATGTGTTTTTATTTTCAGTCACATAAAGTAATAATGTGTTTTGATTTTCAGTCACATATAAAGTAATAATGTGTTTTGATTTTCAGTTACATATAAAGTAATAATGTGTTTTCATTTTCAGTCACATATACAGTAATAATGTGTTTATTTTCAGTCACATATAAAGTAATAATGTGTTTTTATTTTCAGTCACATATAAAGTAATAATGTGTTTTTATTTTCAGTCACATATAAAGTAATAATGTGTTTTCATTTTCAGTCACATATACAGTAATAATGTGTTTTTTATTTTCAGTCACATATAAAGTAATAATGTGTTTTTATTTTCAGTCACATATATCACTACTACCTTCATGGGCCGGATGGGAATGTGAAGAAAGAGGAGGATGCTGAAAGTATGGCACCTTTCAAGAATATCAACATCCAAGTAAATATCTGGTTCTGCTCTATATTTTTATAATGAATTATTATAATAACTATTATTATCCACATAGTTCAAGATATACAGGGAAATATAACCAGTATGACACACGTGTGTCATAATGATTTCACATGCACAATGAATGACATAATTTTGGGAAGCAACGTCATAACATAATGTGGCTTCCCCAGTCTTAGCACTGTGTGATTGCTTAACAAAATATTTAAAATGTCTCAATACTGTTTATTAGCTTATTCATAAAAAATATTTATTAATAAAGTAATTATTACTCTCACATGTGAATCGTACTGAGTTTACAAAACTCATGTCAAGATTCTTGTATTGCGCAAGCCTATAGATGGTAATCAGCCTGTGTGATATTGAAGATATAAATGATTGTGTTACAGATAAAGGTGTACACTAAAGACCAGGCCCAGCCTATGGTAATCAGCCTGTGTGATATTGAAGATATAAATGTTTTTGTTACAGATAAAGGTGTACACTAAAGACCAGGCCCAGCCTATGGTAATCAGCCTGCGTGATATTAAAGATATAAATGTTTGTGTTACAGATAAAGGTTTGCACTAAAGACCAGGCCCAGCCTATGGTAATCAGCCTGTGTGATATTGAAGATATAAATGTTTTTGTTACAGATAAAGGTGTACACTAAAGACCAGGCCCAGCCTATGGTAATCAGCCTGTGTGATATTGAAGATATAAATGATTGTGTTACAGATAAAGGTGTACATTAAAGGCAAGGCCCAGCCTATGGTACTCAGCCTGCGTGATACTGAAGATATAAATGATTGTGTTATAGATAAAGGTGTACACTAAAGACCAGGCCCAGCCTATGGTACTCAGCCTGCGTGATACTGAAGATATAAATGATTGTGTTACAAATAAAGGTGTACACTAAAGGCAAGGCCCAGCCTATGGTACTCAGCCTGTGTGATATTGAAGATATAAATGATTGTGTTACAGATAAAGGTGTACACTAAAGGCCAGGCCCAGCCTATGGTAATCAGCCTGCGTGATATTGAAGATATAAATGATTGTGTTACAGATAAAGGTGTACACTAAAGGCCAGGCCCAGCCTGCGTGATACTGAAGATATAAATGATTGTGTTACAGATACAGCCTGCATGATATTGAAGATATAAATGATTGTGTTACAGATAAAGGTGTACACTAAAGACCAGGCCCAGCCTATGGTAATCAGCCTGCGTGATATTGAAGATATAAATGATTGTGTTACAGATAAAGGTGTACACTAAAGACCAGGCCCAGCCTATGGTAATCAGCCTGCGTGATACTGAAGATATAAATGATTGTGTTACAGATAAAGGTGTACACTAAAGGCCAGGCCCAGCCTATGGTAATCAGCCTGCGTGATATTGAAGACGACATGCAGACGTTGTTTGTAAGGTCAGCAGCCAGCACATTTGAGTTCAAGGCCACGGTAGATGGGTTCCATGCTGTCGAAGGCATTGTGAGATATCACCCCTTCCTGTACGAGAAAGAAACATTTCCATCAGATATATTCGATCCAAGAAGTAAGAGATTTTTTTAATTATTCTAACTCCACAACCTATTTTGGGTGTAATGTAGCTAGTTGAACCATGTATTTGTACATCTGCTGGTCTTCTAGAATTTTTATAAAATCCACTAGCCATGGAATCAGTGATTTAAAAAAGTTACTAGCCACAATTAAAAATTCACTAGCCCTACTTTACTTTAAGTTAATACAATTTACTAAATAATAGTAATAATCGGATATGTCACTTAAAGAGGGAGATAGAGCTTAAAAACTCTAACATTGGGGGGATGGGGTGGGAGCATGATATTCATATTTATAAAATGGACTTAACTGCAACATTTGACCCCCCAAAAAAAATTCACTAGCCGTAGGGCATGGTGATAGTAGTTATTTACTAGCCCAACATTGAATATCACTAGCCATGGGAGTGGGGCTACCATAATCTAGAAGCCCTGATCTGTCTAATTAAACCTCCCGGCATGGGTGGGAGAATCTAGCTCGGGTAGAAAGAAACAAAGAAATGTTTTATTTAACGACGCACTCATCACATTTTATTTACGGTTATATGGCGTCAGACATATGGTTAAGGACCACACAGATTTTGAGAGGAAATCCGCTGTCACCACTACATGGGCTACTCTTTCCGATTAGCAGCAAGGGATCTTTTATTTGCGCTTCCCACAGGCAGGATAGCACAAACCATGGCCTTTGTTGAACCAGTTATGGATCACTGGTCGGTGCAAGTGGTTTACACCTAGCCACTGAGCCTTGCGGAGCACTCACTCACTCAGGGTTTGGAGTCGGTATCTGGATTAAAAAATCCCATGCCTCGACTGTGATCCGAACCCAGTACCTACCAGCCTGTTGACCGATGGCCTAACCACGACGCCACCGAGGCCGGTAGGCTCGGGTAGAGTGCTCATCCTAAGGTGCTTATGTCTTAGGAACAAATATTCCTCAGTGGACCCATTCTCTGAGCTGCAT
The DNA here is from genome assembly GCF_016097555.1 of Gigantopelta aegis. Taxonomy (NCBI): domain Eukaryota; kingdom Metazoa; phylum Mollusca; class Gastropoda; order Neomphalida; family Peltospiridae; genus Gigantopelta; species Gigantopelta aegis. The sequence continues at coordinate 30,601,573 of NC_054705.1, read as the reverse complement.
CGCATTCCAAATGAAACTTTAAACCTTGTTTTGTTTAACGACACCACCAGAATTTAGAAACATTGATTAGTAACCATTGGCAGGACTAGCTTTGGGTAAGCAAAACATTTCACCAAATTATGTATTAAAGAAATGCAAAACCCAGAGTTATTTTGCAACAAAACACCAATTATAACATGATTTTTTTTCGCCAAATGCAAATAAAATTCGCCAATTGTTCCTAAAATTTGCAATTAGCGAATTTGGCGAGTGGCAGAGATTTGGCTATTGAATCTCAAACATTTGGTAATTTTGACACACAGTCTTCATTGGAAACCTACTACATTTTTCCATTGGCAGCAAGGCATATTTTGTACGCACTTTCCAACAAACAAGACAGCACATACCACAGCCTTTGATATATTAGTCATGAGGCTGTGGTTAGGATGAGAAAAACTCAGTCAGAGAATTGGGGATTTGGTCCTTCAACTTGAGGTAGATCCTGTACCAGAATATGAAACAAATGAATTTATGTGCTAATCTCCACTTTGGATGTAACAAATTTTTATAAAAAATAGTCTTCATTTTCTCATCATTGTCTTGTTACTGTAAATCAGAAAATGTTAGAGAGCATAAAATATTTGCGAATTTAGCGAAGCCATAAAAAACGCTAAATCTAAAAAATCGAACAAGTCTTAAAACGTATACATATTTAATAACGATTTCAATTAATCAACTGTGAACAATTCAATTGGATTTCAGAGTACACTCTGATCGAGGAGTACGTGCTAGTTATTACACACATAGCTAGTTATTACACACATAGTTCAAGATTCACACGGAAATATACCGTACACTCTGATCGAGGAGTACGTGATAGTTATTCACACACATATCGTTCACAGATTCACACACGGAAATATACCGTACACTCTGATCGAGGAGTACGTGATAGTTATTACACACATAGTTCAAGATTCACACGGAAATATACTGTACACTCTGATCGAGGAGTACGTGGTAGTTATTACACACATAGTTCAAGATTCACACGGAAATATACCGTACACTCTGATCGAGGAGTACGTGATAGTTATTACACACATAGTTCAAGATTCACACGGAAATATACCGTACACTCTGATCGAGGAGTACGTGATAGTTATTACACACATAGTTCAAGATTCACACGGAAATATACCGTACACTCTGATCGAGGAGTACGTGATAGTTATTACACACATAGTTCAAGATTCACACGGAAATATACCGTACACTCTGATCGAGGAGTACGTGATAGTTATTACACACATAGTTCAAGATTCACACGGAAATATACCGTACACTCTGATCGAGGAGTACGTGATAGTTATTACACACATAGTTCAAGATTCACACGGAAATATACCGTACACTCTGATCGAGGAGTACGTGATAGTTATTACACACATAGTTCAAGATTCACACGGAAATATACCGTACACTCTGATCGAGGAGTACGTGTTATTACACACATAGTTCAAGATTCACACGGAAATATACCGTACACTCTGATCGAGGAGTACGTACAGTTATTACACACAGTTCAAGATTCACACGGAAATATACCGTACACTCTGATCGAGGAGTACGTGATAGTTATTACACACATAGTTCAAGATTCACACGGAAATATACCGTACACTCTGATCGAGGAGTACGTGATAGTTATTACACACATAGTTCAAGATTCACACGGAAATATACCGTACACTCTGATCGAGGAGTACGTGCTAGTTATTACACACATAGTTCAAGATTCACACGGAAATATACCGTACACTCTGATCGAGGAGTACGTGATAGTTATTACACACATAGTTCAAGATTCACAGAAATATACCGTACACTCTGATCGAGGAGTACGTGATAGTTATTACACACATAGTTCAAGATTCACACGGAAATATACCGTACACTCTGATCGAGGAGTACGTGATAGTTATTACACACATAGTTCAAGATTCACACGGAAATATACCGTACACTCTGATCGAGGAGTACGTGATAGTTATTACACACATAGTTCAAGATTCAAGATTCACACTCTGATCGAGGAGTACGTGAAGTTATACACACATAGTTCAAGATTCGTAATATACTACTGATCGAGGTAGTACGTGATAGTTATTACACACATAGTTCAAGATAGTCAAGATTCACACGGAAATATACCGTACACTCTGATCGAGGAGTACGTGATAGTTATTACACACATAGTTCAAGATTCACACGGAAATATACCGTACACTCTGATCGAGGAGTACGTGATAGTTATTACACACATAGTTCAAGATTCACACGGAAATATACCGTACACTCTGATCGAGGAGTACGTGATAGTTATTACACACATAGTTCAAGATTCACACGGAAATATACCGTACACTCTGATCGAGGAGTACGTGATAGTTATTACACACATAGTTCAAGATTCACACGGAAATATACCGTTGATCGAGGAGTACGTTAGTTACACATCGAGGAGTACGTGATAGTTATTACACACATAGTTCAAGATTCACACGGAAATATATACCGTACACTCTGATCGAGGAGTACGTGATAGTTATTACACACATAGTTCAAGATTCACACGGAAATATACCGTACACTCTGATCGAGGAGTACGTGATAGTTATTACACACATAGTTCAAGATTCACACGGAAATATACCGTACACTCTGATCGAGGAGTACGTGATAGTTATTACACACATAGTTCAAGATTCACACGGAAATATACCGTACACTCTGATCGAGGAGTACGTGATAGTTATTACACACATAGTTCAAGATTCACACGGAAATATACCGTACACTCTGATCGAGGAGTACGTGATAGTTATTACACACATAGTTCAAGATTCACACGGAAATATACCGTACACTCTGATCGAGGAGTACGTGCTAGTTATTACACACATAGTTCAAGATTCACACGGAAATATACCGTACACTCTGATCGAGGAGTACGTGGTAGTTATTACACACATAGTTCAAGATTCACACGGAAATATACCGTACACTCTGATCGAGGAGTACGTGATAGTTATTACACACATAGTTCAAGATTCACACGGAAATATACCGTACACTCTGATCGAGGAGTACGTGATAGTTATTACACACATAGTTCAAGATTCACACGGAAATATACCGTACACTCTGATCGAGGAGTACGTGATAGTTATTACACACATAGTTCAAGATTCACACGGAAATATACCGTACACTCTGATCGAGGAGTACGTGATAGTTATTACACACATAGTTCAAGATTCACACAAATATACCGTACACTCTGATCGAGGAGTACAAGTTCAAGATTCACACGGAAATATACCGTACACTCTGATCGAGGAGTACAGTTATTACACACATAGTTCAAGATTCACACGAAATATACGTACACTCTGATCGAGGAGTACGTGATAGTTATTACACACATAGTTCAAGATTCACACGGAAATATACCGTACACTCTGATCGAGGAGTACGTGATAGTTATTACACACATAGTTCAAGATTCACACGGAAATATACCGTACACTCTGATCGAGGAGTACGTGATAGTTATTACACACATAGTTCAAGATTCACACGGAAATATACCGTACACTCTGATCGAGGAGTACGTGATAGTTATTACACACATAGTTCAAGATTCACACGGAAATATACCGTACACTCTGATCGAGGAGTACGTGATAGTTATTACACACATAGTTCAAGATTCACACGGAAATATACCGTACACTCTGATCGAGGAGTACGTGATAGTTATTACACACATAGTTCAAGATTCACACGGAAATATACCGTACACTCTGATCGAGGAGTACGTGATAGTTATTACACACATAGTTCAAGATTCACACGGAAATATACCGTACACTCTGATCGAGGAGTACGTGATAGTTATTACACACATAGTTCAAGATTCACACGGAAATATTCCGTACACTCTGATCGAGGAGTACGTGATAGTTATTACACACATAGTTCAAGATTCACACGGAAATATTCCGTAAACTCTGATTGAGGAGTATATGCTAGTTATTATTACACACATAGTTCAAGATTCACACGGAAATATACTGTACACTCTGATCGAGGAGTACGTGGTAGTTATTACACACATAGTTCAAGATTCACACGGAAATATACCGTACACTCTGATCGAGGAGTACGTGATAGTTATTACACACATAGTTCAAGATTCACACGGAAATATACCGTACACTCTGATCGAGGAGTACGTGCTAGTTATTACACACATAGTTCAAGATTCACACGGAAATATACCGTACACTCTGATCGAGGAGTACGTGATAGTTATTACACACATAGTTCAAGATTCACACGGAAATATACCTCTGATCGAGGAGTACACACTGTTCAAGATCGAAATAGTACACTCTGATTGAGGAGTAGATGCTAGTTATTACACACATAGTTCAAGATTCACACGGAAATATACCGTACACTCTGATCGAGGAGTACGTGATAGTTATTACACACATAGTTCAAGATTCACACGGAAATATACCGTACACTCTGATCGAGGAGTACGTGATAGTTATTACACACATAGTTCAAGATTCACACGGAAATATACCGTACACTCTGATCGAGGAGTACGTGATAGTTATTACACACATAGTTCACACACATAGTTCAAGATTCACACGGAAATATATACTGTACACTCTGATCGAGGAGTACGTGCTAGTTATTACGCTTTTGCTCGGGCAATACAGGAATCGTAACACTCGTTTTGTAAAAGCAGTTTGACACACAAGCTCGTATAATACTCTCTATTTATCTCATGTTTCACTATAATACAAGATTCATATGGATTATGAAATTCTCTGAAAGTCATGGAATTTACATGTCATTTTCCAGTCTCGAAAAGTCATGAAATTTTGAGTTGAATTAAGTTACGGAAAATAAAAATTACTTAATAATTAAATTTTATTAGTTTAAAATAAAAATTGAAGAGTTTGTCAGTTTGTCTTAAATTGTATTGTAATTTATTGTGGTTTAATGATAGCAGAAAAGGTAATGGAAAATGCCTTTAAAAATCATGAAAAGTCATGGGATTTAGTTTGTAACATTTGTTATCCTGTTGATGGGAAAGTATATAAAAGAACCTTTGCTGCTTATGCTAATAGACAACAATAGTGTGTGTGTGGCAACAGCAGGGTTTTTTCTTTTCTTGTTTAGACCATGTGTCACACTTATATGTTGGACACATGGGGTCGAATTTACAAAGACTGTTTTAACCTTACACACATGTATCTACATGTATTTACTATGCTTAAACACCTGCATTTAAGAAAAACAGGCTATGTACATTTGGCCCATAATATGTAGTGTTTGAAATGTGCTTAGATAGTGTTAAACGGGTTTTGATTTTGTTAAGCATTCATTTATCTGTTAATTGTCAAGCTATGTTCAGGGGTTCCCCCAGAGCCATATAGCATATTGGGCCGCTACTCCATGGGTGTGCAAATAAGCACTTTGACGTCTTATTAATTAATTAATAAATAAATAAATAAATAATATAGTAAAATAATTTAAACCCCCCCCCAAAAAAACCCATCATTTGCTGGTTTGAAGGCAAACACTAAATTGTTTTCAACCCACTACCCAAAACCCACTTATTTTGGCTAGATTTGTGTAAACTGATGCTGAAAACGTAAGCGCCTTATAAAAAATCCTTGGGAAAGGCCTATATGTTTACATTTATAACGAAATCTGATTATATATTTTTCAGTTTTGAGTGGTGCTCTGTTCCTAAGAAAATCAGGACTGTTCCCTCCGAATGCTACAACAGGTAAAGAGTTGATTGGTATTAGTTTCAGCTAACAAATTTAGCAAGATTCCGTGCTTTGACGAATCCCAGATTTTGGATCAGAAGCATTATAGATAGAGGATTCGTCACAATTGTTTTTTACTGTGGAAAATATCAAATGAGTCTATACATGTTAATCGGTATTTGTTGAGGCTCTGCCCGAGACAAATACTGATTAACTAGACTCATTTGATATTTTACATATTAAAAATCATGAGTAGTAAATTCTACTTATCCTAAACCCTTCTAAAATAACATTTTAATTCAATATTTAGTAAATCAAAGTTCTGAAGTTGATTCACTGGTAATAATGATGTCATCGCAATTAGCACAAATGTAGTTTGACATCACGCACTTCAACTAAATTTCATGTAAATATTACGCTCAGGTATATAAGTCTTGTTGGCTGTAAACAAATGACCCATTGACAGCAAAACCTGTTTAACTGAGTTAATAATGGTAAATATCAAATGGGTTTATAATATTATGATAAGTTATAGAATAAATAAGATTATGAGATGGAATTCCAAAATATCTATATCTAGTTTAAAGACTCAATGGATAGGTGTAAGACCACTACACCCTCTTCTCTTTCACTAACTACTAACCAACTAACAACTAACCCACTGTCCTGGCTGAGTGTGTGTGCCCAGGACAGCGTGCTTGAACCTTAATTGGATATCAATTTATAAAGATCTTTTTGAGTGGTGTTTGTATTTGTTGTATTGTAGAATTTCCGGTGTTCTGTGGACTGACGACAGTTTCCAGGTGAGCACAAACAAACTCACCTTCCTTGACCTTGAGATAAAGCTCCGGGACAAGTCGACAAAATTCACTCGAGTTATAAGTGGACACGTAAGTCAGTTTTTTATACATTACCACTATTGTAGATCCAGAGATTTACATATCTTTTTAGTATCGATCATATTCTTTTAGCTTGGTTTGAGAGCGTCTTATTAAACAATGTACCAGTTATTAAACAATGTACTGCACATTAGACATCGAACAGTGACTCGTTAAACATTGTATTTTATGTTAGATGTTTGTCAGTGACTCATTAAAAAATGTACCATATGTTAGACATCTAACAGTGACTCATTAAACATTGTATTGTATGTTATACGTCTTAACAGTGACACATTAAACATTGTACTGTATGTTAGACGTCTAACGGTGACTTATTAAACATTGTATTGTATGTTAGATGTCTAATGGTGACTAATTAAACAATATATTGTATGTTAGACGTCCAACATACAATACATTGTTTAATGAGTCACTGTTAGACGTCCAACATACAATACATTGTTTAATGAGTCACTGTTTGACGTCTAAACAATGTATTGTATGTTAGACATCTAACAGTGACTCATTAAACAATGTATTGTATGTTAGACGTCTGACAGTGACTCATTAAACAATGTATTGTATGTTAGACGTCTAACAGTGACTCATTAAACAATGTATTCTATGTTAGACGTCTAACAGTGACTCATTAAACAATGTATTGTATGCTAGACGTCTGACAGTGACTCATTAAACAATGTATTGTATGTTAGACGTCTGACAGTGACTCATTAAACAATGTATTGTATGTTAGACATCTGACAGTGACTCATTAAACAATGTATTGTATGTTAGACGTCTGACAGTGACTCATTAAACAATGTATTGTATGTTAGACATCTGTCAGTGACTCATTAAACATTATACCATATGTTAGACATCTGTCAGTGACTCATTAAACAGTGTATTGTATGTTAGATGTCTAACAGTGACTCATTAAACAGTGTATTGTATGTTAAATGTCTAACAGTGACTCATTAAACAATCTATTGTATGTTAAATGTCTGTCAGTGACTCATTAAACAATGTATTGTTTGTTAGATATCTTAACAGTGACTCATTAAACAATGTATTGTATGTTAGATGTCTAACAGTGACTCATTAAACAAAGTATTGTATGTTAGACGTCTAATAGTGACTCATTAAACAATGTATTGTATTTTAGACATCTGTCAGTGACTCATTAAACAGTGTATTGTATGTTAGATGTCTAACAGTGACTCATTAAACAGTGTAATGTATGTTAAATGTCTAACAGTGACTCATTAAACAATGTATTGTATGTTAAGTGTCTGTCAGTGACTCATTAAACAATGTATTGTTTGTTAGATATCTTAACAGTGACTCATTAAACAATGTATATACATGTATGTTAGTGTCTAACAGTGACTCATTAAACAAAGTATTGTATGTTAGACGTCTAACAGTGACTCATTAAACAATGTATATACATGTATGTTAGTGTCTAACAGTGACTTATTAAACAATGTACCATATGTTAGATGTCTAACAGTGACTCATTAAACAATGTACCATATGTTAGATGTCTAACAGTGACTCATTAAACAATGTACCATATGTTAGATGTCTAACAGTGAATCATTAAACAATGTACCATATGTTAGATGTCTAACAGTGACTCATTAAACAATGTACCATATGTTAGATGTCTAACAGTGACTCATTAAACAATGTACCATATGTTAGATGTCTAACAGTGACTCATTAAACAATTTATTGTATGTTAGACAGGTAACAATAGCTTATTAAACAATGTACTTTATGTTAGAGATTTAACAGTGACTCCTTAAACAATGTACCATGTTAAACGTCTAACAGTGACTGAGTTTCATAAAATATTCCTTTTTATTTTTTCTGTAGCTTGTTTTTAAAAAAAAATTCTATTCTTTCAATGTTACTTTAAATATTTCTGAGGACCTAGTGGAAAATGAAATAAAATCATCATTTCATCATAATTTTCATCATTTTCATCGTTATCATTGTTAATATTATCATCACTATCGTCATCATTGTTATTATTATTATAATTTGTTGTTTCAGGAGAAGAGAACTCTGGTTGAGAAGGACTTTCCGCAGTGGTTACGAGAATGCCACGAGTTGCACGACAAACAGATTTACTTCAGCGGGTACCGTGGGATGATCACCCGGTCTGACCTGCCCAAACAGAAACAGTCTCCATGGGCCGTGTTTGACAAGGTCGAGTGGGACGGCAGGGAATACAAGAAAGGCATGATGGTAACGGTTTATACACTTCTGTGTGATCATATTACCATACAGTTTATACAGTTCTGTGTTATCATATTACCATACAGTTTACACAGTTCTGTGTTATCATATTACCATACAGTTTATACACTTCTGTGTTATCATATTACCATACAGTTTATACACTTCTGTGTTATCATATTACCATACAGTTTATACAGTTCTGTGTGATCATATTACCATACAGTTTATACACTTCTGTGTTATCATATTACCATACAGTTTATACAGTTCTGTGATCATATTACCATACAGTTTACACAGTTCTGTGATCATATTACCATACAGTTTATACAGTTCTGTGTTATCATATTACCATACAGTTTATACAGTTCTGTGATCATATTACCATACAGTTTACACAGTTCTGTGTTATCATATTACCATACAGTTTATACACTTCTGTGTGATCATATTACCATACAGTTTACACAGTTCTGTGTTATCATATTACCATACAGTTTATACACTTCTGTGTGATCATATTACCATACAGTTTATACAGTTCTGTGTTATCATATTACCATACAGTTTATACAGTTCTGTGTGATCATATTACCATACAGTTTATACACTTCTGTGTTATCATATTACCATACAGTTTATACAGTTCTGTGTGATCATATTACCATACAGTTTATACAGTTCTGTGTTATCATATTACCATACAGTTTATACAGTTCTGTGTGATCATATTACCATACAGTTTATACAGTTCTGTGTGATCATATTACCATACAGTTTATACAGTTCTGTGTTATCATATTACCATACAGTTTATACACTTCTGTGTGATCATATTACCATACAGTTTATACAGTTCTGTGTTATCATATTACCATACAGTTTACACAGTTCTGTGTGATCATATTACCATACAGTTTATACACTTCTGTGTGATCATATTACCATACAGTTTATACAGGTCGTGTGGGATGGCATTAACATTACAATAAAGGGTTATGATTATTAACATTACATACACTTCTGTGTGATCATATTACCATACAGTACACAGTTCTGTGTGATCATATTACCATACAGTTTATACACTTCTGTGTTATCATATTACCATACAGTTTACACAGTTCTGTGTGATCATATTACCATACAGTATACAGTTCTGTGTGATCATATTACCATACAGTTTACACAGTTCTGTGTTATCATATTACCATACAGTTTATACACTTCTGTGTGATCATATTACCATACAGTTTACACAGTTCTGTGTTATCATATTACCATACAGTTCACACTGACGGGTACACTTCTGTGTGATCATATTACCATACAGTTTATACAGTTCTGTGTTATCATATTACCATACAGTTTACACAGTTCTGTGTGATCATATTACCATACAGTTTATACACTTCTGTGTGATCATATTACCATTCAGTTTATACACTTCTGTGTGATCATATTACCATACAGTTTATACAGTTCTGTGTTATCATATTACCATACAGTTTACACAGTTCTGTGTTATCATATTACCATACAGTTTATACAGTTCTGTGTGATCATATTACCATACAGTTTATACACTTCTGTGTGATCATATTACCATACAGTTTATACAGGTCGTGTGGGATGGCAGGGAATACAAGAAAGGCATGATGGTAACGGTTTATACACTTCTGTGTGATCATATTACCATACAGTTTATACAGTTCTGTGTTATCATATTACCATACAGTTTATACAGTTCTGTGTTATCATATTACCATACAGTTTATACAGTTCTGTGTTATCATATTACTATTACAATACACTGACGGTGCAGTTTACACAGTTCTGTGTGATCATATTACCATACAGTTTATACACTTCTGTGTGATCATATTACCATACAGTTTATACAGGTCGTGTGGGATGGCAGGGAATACAAGAAAGGCATGATGGTAACGGTTTATACACTTCTGTGTGATCATATTACCATACAGTTTATACAGTTCTGTGTTATCATATTACCATACAGTTTATACAGTTCTGTGTTATCATATTACCATACAGTTTATACAGTTCTGTGTTATCATATTACCATGCAGTTTACACAGTTCTGTGTGATCATATTACCATACACACACTTCTGTGTGATCATATTACCATACAGTTTATACACTTCTGTGTGATCATATTACCATGCAGTTTACACAGTTCTGTGTGATCATATTACCATACAGTTTATACAGTTCTGTGTTATCATATTACCATACAGTTTATACAGTTCTGTGTTATCATATTACCATGCAGTTTACACAGTTCTGTGTGATCATATTACCATACAGTTTATACACTTCTGTGTGATCATATTACCATACAGTTTATACACTTCTGTGTGATCATATTACCATACAGTTTATACAGTTCTGTGTTATCATATTACCATACAGTTTATACAGTTCTGTGTTATCATATTACCATGCAGTTTACACAGTTCTGTGTGATCATATTACCATACAGTTTATACACTTCTGTGTGATCATATTACCATACAGTTTATACACTTCTGTGTGATCATATTACCATGCAGTTTACACAGTTCTGTGTGATCATATTACCATACAGTTTATACAGTTCTGTGTTATCATATTACCATACAGTTTATACACTTCTGTGTTATCATATTACCATACAGTTTATACACTTCTGTGTGATCATATTACCATACAGTTTATACAGTTCTGTGTTATCATATTACCATACAGTTTATACACTTCTGTGTGATCATATTACCATACAGTTTATACAGTTTTGTGTGATCATATTACCATACAGTTAAAGTTCTATGGGATCATATTACCATGCAGTTTACACAGTTCTGTGTGATCATACTACCATACAGTTTATACACTTCTGTGTTATCATATTACCATACAGTTTATACAGTTCTGTGTGATCATATTACCATACAGTTTATACACTTCTGTGTTATCATATTACCATACAGTTTATACAGTTCTGTGTTATCATATTACCATACAGTTTATACAGTTCTGTGTTATCATATTACCATACAGTTTATACACTTCTGTGTGATCATATTACCATACAGTTTATACACTTCTGTGTGATCATATTACCATACAGTTTATACAGTTCTGTGTTATCATATTACCATACAGTTTATACACTTCTGTGTGATCATATTACCATACAGTTTATACAGTTCTGTGTTATCATATTACCATACAGTTTATACAGTTCTGTGTTATCATATTACCATACAGTTTATACACTTCTGTGTGATCATATTACCATACAGTTTATACACTTCTGTGTGATCATATTACCATACAGTTTATACATTTCTGTGTGATCATATTACCATACAGTTTATACAGTTCTGTGTGATCATATTACCATACAGTTTGTACAGTTCTGTGTGATCATATTACCATACAGTTTATACACTTCTGTGTGATTTACCATACAGTTTATACAGTTTTGTGTGATCATATTACCATACAGTTAAAGTTCTGTGGGATCATATTACCATGCAGTTTACACAGTTCTGTGTGATCATATTACCATACAGTTTATACATTTCTGTGTGATCATATTACCATACAGTTTATACAGTTCTGTGTGATCATATTACCATACAGTTTATACAGTTCTGTGTGATCATATTACCATACAGTTTATACAGTTCTGTGATCATATTACCATACAGTTTACACAGTTCTGTGATCATATTACCATACAGTTTATACAGTTCTGTGTGATCATATTACCATACAGTTTACACAGTTCTGTGATCATATTACCATACAGTTTACACAGTTTTGTGTGATCATATTACCATACAGTTTATACACTTCTGTGTTATCATATTACCATACAGTTTATACAGTTCTGTGATCATATTACCATACAGTTTACACACTTCTGTGTGATCATATTACCATACAGTTTACACAGTTCTGTGTGATCATATTACCATACAGTTTATACACTTCTGTGTGATCATATTACCATACAGTTTACACAGTTTTGTGTGATCATATTACCATACAGTTTATACACTTCTGTGTGATCATATTACCATACAGTTTATACACTTCTGTGTGATCATATTACCATACAGTTTATACAGTTCTGTGTGATCATATTACCATACAGTTTATACACTTCTGTGTGATCATATTATCATACAGTTTATACAGTTCTGTGTGATCATATTACCATACAGTTTATACACTTCTGTGTGATCATATTACCATACAGTTTATACACTTCTGTGTGATCATATTACCATACAGTTTATACAGTTCTGTGTGATCATATTACCATACAGTTTATACAGTTCTGTTTGATCATATTACCATACAGTTTATACAGTTCTGTTTGATCATATTACCATACAGTTTATACAGTTCTGTTTGATCATATTACCATACAGTTTATACAGTTCTGTTTGATCATATTACCATACAGTTTACACAGTTCTGTGAGATCATATTACCATATAGTTTATACAGTTCTGTGTAACAATATTACAATAGTTTTAAACCACTGTTATGCATCAAGTCTTGATAACAGATGTGTTGTTGTTTTGCAGGTCCGCATCCAAAGGACGCAGCCAGTTTTGATGGGAACAATCAAGTCATTCTTGCTGTATGGGGAATACGACGGCAATGTCTTCTCAACCGGCGGTGATATTGAAATCATACAGGTATTACACAGTACCACAGTACCTCAGGCTTGTCGGTATGTGTGTGCTGCAGGGGACAGTATGTCAGTTTGCAGTTCCGTCAACTGGTAGAAAGATGCTAGAAGGCTGTGCTAGAAAAAACTGTCTAGCAGCACAGTAATGCGCCCTTTTCATTGGTTAACCTGTCTGTGGGATGGTGCATATAAAAGATCCCTTGCTGCTAATCGAAAAGAGTAGCCCATGAATTGGCCACAGCGAGTTTCCTCCTTCAATATCTGTGTGGTCCTTAACCATATGTCTGATGTCATATAACCATAAATAAAATGTGTTGAGTGCGTGGTTAAATTAAACATTTCCTTCCTTTTTTCATTGGTTAATTTCTCTCTTTGTTAACAAGGTGTATGACAATCTGCAAAAGGACTTGTGACAAAAACTATTAATTTTAGGTAATCAGCTGTCAATTCACATGATCTTTTACCTTGGTTATGTGTGAATTATACTTGTGTAACTCAATCAGTTACCTAAAAATATGCATTGTTCTTAAATTCTTAATACTGTGGTGTATATGTTTGAATTACCAGATGTTTGACTTGCAATAGCCACAGATAAATTAATCAATGTGCTTTAGTAGTAATGTTAAATAAAACAAAACTTCAGCTGAAGACTATTTGACAGAATTACCAAATATTTGACATCCATTTGCTGATGGTTAATTAATCAATGTTCGCATTCCAGTTATTGCACCGTGACTGGTATATGCTATTCTGTCGTATAGCATCTTTCTTTTCTGAGATTTTATGTAAAAATTATTAAATATTTGCCATCCATTTGCTGATGATCAATTAATTAATGTTCTCATTCCAGCCAGTGCACCATGACTGGTATATAAAAAGGCCATGGTATGTGCTATCCTGTCATATAGCATCTATCTTCTCTAAGACTTTGTCCAAATTATCAAATATTTGACATCCTTCTGCTGATGATTAATTAATCAATGTTTTCATTCCAGTCAGTGCACCATGACTGGTATATAAAAAGGTCATGGTATGTGCTATCCTGTCATATAGCGTCTTTCCAGATCTAAGACTTTATGTCTAAATTATCAAATATTTGACATCCATTTGCCGATGATTAATTAATCAATGTTCTCATTGCAGTCTGCACCATGACTGGTATATAAAAGTCCATGGTATGTGCTATCTTGTCATGTAGCAGGTTTCCTCCAAATTATCAAATGTTTATAATTAATAAATAAACTTTCTTATTACAGGAGCCACGATCACTGTACGATGACGTGAGAATTGTCCCATTATCCAAGCTGGATCGAACCACATCAGAACAGACAATCAGAAAATACATCGAAGATGAAGAAGCCAAGTGAGTAGACAAACGTTGAAACCTGCTATTTAAACCACTGTGTTAAAGTCACAATGCTACGAACAGTTCATCCGTTAAATGGTCGTTACATAGAGAATAACTAGTAGAGCCACCAAAAATCGTGACCGCGGAAATCACAGAATCAGCCGTCGAAAAGGAAGTTCCCGTTTTCCACGGAAAACATGTTTTTTTGGTCAAAATCGTCCTTTTTTTCCCCGGTTATTTTTACAATTTTTTTTTTTAAATCGTACTTTTCTCTATAAACAGAGACCTTTTGACTTCTTATTCATTGAAATAACCTCGTGCTTTCTTACTTGTCTGTTAATTGCCAAATTGTTGTAGCACAAGCCTGTCATGGGCGCCGGCCTTGGCCGGCTCCCCTGTCCAGGACAGGAAAGATGGAGGGGTAGAAGAAGGGACCACCTGTGCTAACTGGCGTAAAGAGCGCCAGCCGCCCAGTCGGAGCCGGTAGCAGGCGGGGGCTTGACTGGTAAATGACAATAATTTAAAATACATTGAACGCATTGGCGCGTAGCACATCAGAAAGTTCAGTCACTGTCGGTTTCCGATAATAACGGTATTAACCAAGATGTAACCTTAAACCATTATTTAGCCCATTATTGTGTATCTATAGTAAATTAAATGTTGTTTTTATTTTTAAATACTTCCGAAATAAAACATTCTGATTCACTGCAGTATCAAAGATAATTTTTTTAACAACATTTCCATTCAATAATTGTATCTTAAATTTACTAACATTTAAATTGTTGTTGAAACAGACTTAACCCAGACTGGCATCATTGATTGACAGATGCCAGTATGTATTACAGTATATACTGTAATACAATGCAATGTATCGTTATTTATTGTTTATTTGTTTACATGCAATCAAATACTAGACTGTTATTTAGTATAGTTTGTGTCCGCACTTGAATATATAAGTCACAGAAATTGCTGTTTTGACGACGATTTGCATGCAGATGATGGGTTCATTGCGGAGTTACTGGTTTCTTACTGCACGTAAATCTCGGAAATTGCTAGTATTGCACGGAAAATCACGGAAATTGCCATTTTTCACAAACGCGGAAAATCGCGGAATCGGCCGATTTCCAACGCGGAATTTGCCTCTGTCAAACGCGGATTTTCGGTGGCTCTAAACTAGTTAATGACGTACGATATTGGCTTTATCATGTAATGGTAAGATGGGAAATTCCTCTGGGCTTGCTGAGCAGAATTTCCTATTCAGCGTGAACAGCCGATATCCTACATCATTAAGTAGTTATTAATTCTGTTATCTCACCTACTTTGTACGATGATCTAGAGGTCAAATGAGCGATTTTGTAATGTATCTATGCAGGTGACGACAAAAGTCCTAATCTGTTAGTATACGTTTATGATTTTGCTTTAATTTGTCATCATAATCGGCCAATAGAAACAGTGGTTGCAGGATAAAAGTTAGCTAGCCCTGTTATTTAATGCCACATTCAAAGTTGGGTGCACTTTGAACTTTGACCCGATGAAACACTGTTTGGTATTAGATGACTGATATTTTGTGTTGTTCTCTCACAGGTTACCCGACAAACTGATTCTTACCTGGCCGAGTGGAATGGCTCTCACCAACGAGAAACGACCAGCAGGAAAAGCTATCGGTATTTCTAGATGTTTATTCGTTATCGTAATTTCGGGCATATTACCCAGGGAACATTTTGTTCAGTGTCACGTCACGATTCGATACACAAATTTCTAAAACATTAAATAGTAGTTGCTGCTCAATTTTCAGATGATCACCAGCTGTTGCTAACCAAAAATTTAAAAACCAAATATGCCCTGCTACCCGCAGGCTATATGTTTTAACAGACCTAGTTTTGTTCAGTATCACGTCATGATTTGATACACAAATTTCAGAGATTAGTACACAATTCTAAAACGGTAAATAGTAGTTGCTACTCAATTTTCAGCTGATCACCAGCTGTCGCTAACCAAAAATTTAAAAACCAAATATGTCCTGCTACCTACAGACTATATGTTTTAACAGACCTAGTTTTGTTCAGTATCGTGTCACAATTTGCTACACAAATTTCAAAGAATACTACACAATTCTAAAATGGTAAATAGTAGTTGCTACTAAATATTCAGATGATCACCAGCTGTTGCTAACCAAAAATTTAAAAACCAAATATTCCCTGCTACCTACAGGCTATATGTTTTAACAGACCTAGTTTTGTTCAATATCACGTCATGATTCGATACACAAATTTCAGAGATTAGTACACAATTCTAAAACGGTAAATAGTAGTTGCTACTAAATATTCAGATGATCACCAGCTGTTGCTAACCAAAAATTTAAAAACCAAATATTCCCTGCTACCTACAGACTATATGTTTTAACAGACCTAATTTTGTTCAGTATCGCGTCACAATTTGCTACACAAATTTCAAAGAATACTACACAATTCTAAAACGGTAAATAGTAGTTGCTACTAAATGTTTAGATGACCACCAGCTGTCGCTAACCAAAATTTAAAAACAAATATGCCCTGCTACCCGCAGGCTATATGTTTTAACAGACCTAGTTTTGTTCAGTATCACGTCATGATTTGATACACAAATTTCAGAGATTAGTACACAATTCTAAAACGGTAAATAGTAGTTGCTACTCAATTTTCAGCTGATCACCAGCTGTCGCTAACCAAAATTTAAAAAACAAATATGCCCTGCTACCCGCAGGCTATATGTTTTAACAGACTAGTTTTGTTCAGTATCACGTCATGATTCGATACACAAAAGTCGCTAACCAAAATTTAAAAAAAACAAAGGGCCAAATTTACAAAGCCTATTTTAGACTTGCACACATGTAACTACATACATTTACAAGGCTTTACAATGCTTAAACACCTCTTTTCTTTTCCACACTACCTGTCCTCAAACAAGTGCACTCCCCCCCCCCCCCCCCCTCCCCCCCTTACGGCTCGTAGTCTAGTCTGAACATCCCAAAAGCCAATTTGTAAATTTGTCCGAAAATGTTCTCTGTTACCTGCAGGTTATATGTATGTTTTAAAACCCTTAAACATGCCCCCTGTGGGTTATCTGATGGTAAAGGCTATGCGACTGTTACTGTTTTTCTCATGGCTAGAAACCACGCATGCAGTATGAAATACTTTATAATAAAATCTATTTAAGTAAACAATGGTAAAAATTACAATAAAAACAACTCAATAGCAATCCGCTAATACAGATATGTGAATAGCGTTCATCGTGGGCAGACAGATGTGTTAATAAAAACACAAACAAGATTATATTAAGAAATGAACAAACAGGCTTTGTTAGTGTTTTCCTTTCAAAGTTGGCAAGACACAGTAGAACAAACACTTTTAAGGCATTTTTAACATTTACCATTGTATTAAATATAACAAAAATGTTAATTATTCGTCTGTTAACCTGTATTCTTAACCCTAACGTAGCCCAGTGGTAAAGTGTTCGCTTGATGCGCGGTTGGTCTAGGATCGATCCCCATCGGTGGACCCATTGGGATGTTTCTCGTTCCAGCCAGTGCTCCACAACTGGTGTAACAAAGGCTGTGGTATGTACTATCCTGTCTGTGGGATGTTTCATATAAAAGATCCCTTGCTGCTAATCAAAAAGAGTAGCCCATGAAGTGGTGAAAGTGGGTTTCCTCTCTCAATATTTGTGTGGTCCTTAACCATACGTCTGATGCCATATAACTGTAAATAAAAATGTGTTGAGTGTGTCGTTAAATAAAACATTTCCTTCCTTCCATCTTAACCCTAACACCTTGTTTCATCACTATGGCAAACATGTTAAGACTAGAGTATGAATGTTTGCCACTTTATTAATTCCACCTTTGTTCTGTTACAGGTGATCTGAAGCTGGAGATTGCCAATAAGAGAGGAGAGTTGATCAGCAAGTTACCAGGAACTGCAGCAGCCTCAAAGAAACTTCTCATAGAATACAAACTGCTCTGGCATTGTATGTATTCTGGTTGTCTATCATCCATTAAAGGCTTTTGTGGGAGATATCGCTGGCACTATAATCGGCGATATCTCCTGCGACATTCTCCTAGAAGATATCACTTCTTTTGTTACGTCATTGTGTATGTTTCAGCGCTAAACCTATCATTAGTGACGTCATGCCACTGTCGTTCTGCTAGTTAACAAGTCTACTGCTGCCAAATATAGTGACATTCAACCCACATTACTGACATTGTTTACAATTGTCGCAAATGAAAAGAATGATAATGAATGGTAAAAAGAATACCCTCCTCGTGTCTTGTGATATCATAATTTATCAGCACTCGTTGATAAAAGTATAAAAATCCTTGGCAAGCCTAGGATTTCATACTTTTATTAACTCGTGCTGATAAATTATGATATCACAAGACGCAAAGGGAGTATCCTCAATATAGCATTAAAAGAAAATACTCACAGAATACAAAGTGCTCTGGCATTGTACATACCGTCATATAATACAAACTGCTGTGTTATCTGCCTGTTTAGCATTATAATTTATTCTGCTGCATTAAAATTTTTAATGTTTTCAAATATCACTTGCGATTTGTTTCTAAGCAACTGTGTAACAAAGGCTGTGGTATGTACTATCCTGTCCGTGGCATGGTGCATATAAAAGATCCCTTGCTGCTAATCAAAAAGAGTAGCCCATGAAGTGGCGACAGCGGGTTTCCTCTCACAATATCTGTGTGGTCTTTAACCATATGTCTGACGCTATATAACCGTAAATAAAATGTCTTGAGTATATCGTTAAATAAAACATTTTTCTTCCTTCCTGATATTTCCTCCTCCACCTTGGGTGTTATGTAATTTTTGAAAGGCCCCCTTTTTTAGACATTAATTTCTATACCACTGATGTACTATAAACAGTAATTTTCTGTTGTTTCCTAGCAACGAGTGGCGACGAAGTGATCGTGTCGCACATCTGTCAACATGGGAAGACGTGGCCATACTGGTTCAGGAAGATGGGTAAAATATTTATTTTCTGATTCAATACCACAACAAAAAATCTGATGGGCAAAATATTAAAGGGACATTCCTTAGTTTTCTGCAATTTTTAAGATGTTATCGACTAACGGAGACTATTTAACAACTGTAATTACATATCAAATATATTTTTCTGCATAAAAAATTAGTGGCTGTATATTAAACGTGTTTCTGATCGTTCTAATATTTATACTATGTTAAATTTAATTTTATTTCCTAAAATATACTTTTTTCGTACGTACGAAATTATTTGAAGACAAAATCCAGTTTGGGCTTCTTACAAATATTAAGACGATCACAAACACATTGAATATATACACTGATATTCTAAACAAGAAAATATATTTAATATGTAAGTTTAATGATAGAAATATTTCATCAGTCGGAGACATCTTACATGCAGCAAAGTCAGGAATGTCCCCTTAATTCTGACCAAAAATCTGATTGGTAAATAATTGATTCTAATTCGACACATTTGTAAGAAAAAATCTGATTGGTAAATCATTGACTCTAATTCAGCACATTTGTAAAAATCTGATTGGTAAATCATTGACTCTAATTCAGCAAGTAAGAACGGGTCTAATTGGCAAAACTTTAATTCTAATTCAACACATTTATAAGAACAAATCTGATTGGCAAATAACTTATTCTAATTCAACACATTTGTAAGAACAAATCTGGGCCTTGTTCCACGAAATGATCTTAGCACTACTATTACATCGCCTTAAATACCTACCATCGCGACCTAAATTTATTTTCTTCTATAATCGGCAGCCTGTTCATTAACACGGCATAACTTGCTATCATCGTAAATTACGGTGAAAATTTTAAATTGGTATGAGGCAGTTGTAAGCCACTAACATTGATGTCAAATGGCAGTTAGATGATGATTTGATAATTTTTAAAGGATACTAACTCTTTGTGTAAAAATGCATCTAATACACACCAAATACCTTTTATGAAACTCGGCGTTCGGTGAAAAACATTCTAGGCCATATGACTTTCACATGTAAATATGGGAAATAACTCTCATGTCTTATGCATTTGGCAATTACTGCTTAGCAAATAAATTGACGAAATTACTTTGTGGATGTCCAATACTAATGAATTACATCCAAGATGTTCCGAACTGTCGGTGATCAATTTATTATTTCACTAATTTGCACTTCGCAAAGAAGATTTTAATCTTTAAAGAGGCAGTTATGACTACCATACGGTTGCTTTGTGTAGCGGCTGTAAAGTTTACATATGCCAGCCATAGCACTTGTCTTAAGTCACTACAATTAACCTTAGCTACGATTCTTTCATGGAACGAGGTCATGATTGGCAAATCATTGATTCTTTTTCAACAAATTCAAATCTCAGGTCAGAGATCAGAGGTCAGGTTAAGTACTCATGGAAAGAGAAAAAGATCCAATTTTTCTCCAGATTCTAATGCAACACATTTGTAAGAATGAATATGATTAAATCTTTAGTATAATCTAAGGTAGAAAAACTGCCATCGGTGAAGTTCCTGACTGACAGCAATTTATATTGCAACTACAGCAATTGTTGTCAGTGCCGTCATTAAGTTCGAAGCTGGAAGCTTGTTTTTGTTTTACACCTACATATATTTATGCCTGTTCTTAAAAACAGGCATTGTAACTTCAGTTCTAAGAGTCTTATGATGTCATGTAGAGCTGGGCGGTATTGAAATTTGAGGTTCGGTATCGATATCGGTATTTTAGGGGTGATTTACCTCGGTATCGGTACGGTATTCGGTATTGACATGATACCGATATCGAGCGCTATTTTTGGTATACTCGGCTTTAAATGCATGCCTGTGTTATGGCTCACCCGCTAATTTCATCTAAATACAATTAAATTCCATACACAAGGCTCTCGTCTGATTTATACCACCCCATTTTTCAATACCGAAATTTCGGTATTTTGAAATTTGCTCGGTACGGTAAATCGGTATTGACATAATACCGATACCGAACGGTATATACGGTATACCGCCCAGCTCTAATGTCATGCATTATATTTAAAGGACTATATTAAATTGTTTGTTGTTTTTGTGTTTCAGAGAATATTAAGAATCTTGGTCCACATACCTTACAGTTACAAACAATTCTCAATGAAAGTGGCCAGACAACGTATGCAGGGCGGGAACTGCCTTCTCATCGAATCAGATTCACTGTTACAGGTAAAAATGTTTCTCTTATCAAATCAGATTCATTGTTACAACTGAAAGAACTGCTCTTATCGAATCAGATTCATTGTTACAGGTAATAGTGCTTCTCCCATTGAATCAGATTCATTGTTACAACTAATAGAACTGTTCTCATCAAATCAGATTCATTATTACAACTGACAGAACTGCTCTCATCGAATCAGATTCATTGTAACAGATATTTCTTTTCAACATCACCTGTCCTCATAACTAGTGCATATTCCCTACGATTAGTAGACTGGTCCGAACATCCCAACAGCCAGTGGGATGGCTTAAATTCTTCCACTGTGTAACCTTCCTGTTCCAGTCACGTGACTACAACTTCCTTCTTTTTCCTTCGCTTCTAGCGGTTTGGACGTTCTTTATTTGCTCTGTCGTAATCTGAGCCATCTGTTTTATTACTTTGGTTTGTGTTTCGATTTATCGTGGTGACACATTCTTTAATGTTATTACTTTGCTATTATACCATTATTTTGGTTGTAATCATTTTAGTTTAAGTGTTATTTACACTTTAATTAATTTTTTGCCATGTGTGCCGGTTACCCTGTAGGTTGCCATTTTAAAATGGCGTCTAATTGTTTACCGGATTTGTGCATTTTTATGTGTTTGCATTCTCATTACAGTATTGTTGAGAATGTCGGATACTAGCTCTTCTAGAGTTATGCATTCCTGTACCAAATGCAGGAACTTTCTGGATGGAGGAGACCCGCACGACGTCTGTCCCGGGTGACGGTCACCCTGTGATGTCGAGTCATGTTGTCTACTCTGTCTTCCTCTCGGACCGGCTGAATTGAGAACTATTTGAAGGTCTTGGCTTAGCGGGCTAAGAAATCGGATTCTGTTTCGGCGGCTTCCCCTCCAGCTACGCCGACTTTGGAGTTTGTGGCTGAACTGCTCAAGTCACTATTACCAAGTATGGTTAAAGAAACTATCGCTTCGCTACAAGCCACTACTAGACCTACGGCTACCGTGACGGTACCGGTTACTACTCCAGTGTCTACTATGGTGTGCGCTACAGTGACCATGGCTACCGCACCGATGGATGCTACTGTGTCTCGACCGCCTAGCGATTCCACTGCGGATCATCGCCGATCTACTCCATCTGTTTTGGGGCATTGCAGCCATGAACGGAGCCGTTTTCCACGATCTACGGCTTATTCCAGTCGCCGTCATTGGTCGCGAAGAATACAGAATCATGTCTCATGGTCACCCTCCGGTTCCTGTTACGGCCATTCACGGTCTTCACGACCTTCAAGTACTGCGGATCGGCATGCTTGTGCTAGACTTTTGCGGGACTTCCCTGAGAATGAACCATATGGTTCCGTTGTGGATGATACAGATAGGGCAAATAATATGACTATGAAGGTCTGTTTTTCCGTTGTTACAAGCTTCTACCATCGCTACCTCGGCCACTGGCACCTACCCGGAAGGGACCGGTTCCCATGATTGCTACTGACGCAGCCCCAGAGGATGTTGTGATTAAATCTTCACGGCCTCCCACGGGCTCCATGGATTATCGTCGCTGATTTTTGGCTGAAGCGGCTTCCAGAGTTTCTGAGGGTTCCAGATGGGACCGTTTACGGTTCGGATCGTTTACGGTTCGGTTCGGTTCGGTTCGGTTCAGCTGCGGCTTCCACTATTGACGATCCCCTTGCCGGTGTGCACATTATGAGAGCAGATGCGTCTTCGACTGCTTCCGTTATAGATACGGATTTGCGGACTACATGACGATGAGGGGTTGTATGGCTGCGGTTTATGACATGTTCCGTCACGTCTACCTCCGCCGACGCATTCCAAGATGGGCCCGACACCGATGATTGCTTTGGATGTTCATTGACAGCCGGTACTTTGTAGGTCGGTGCTACCGACGATGTTGCAGAAGACGTTTGTTTCCATGACTGTCATGGTTTCTGCGATTTAAAAAAAAGAAAAAAAAAAAAAAAAAAGAAGGCGGGTTCAGTGATGTTTCCAGCGACACCTGTTACCGGCCCTATCTAGACTTCGCCTGTCTTGATGTTTTTGGATGCGTTCCATCCTGCGGCTTTACTTTGCTGTTTACTTCTCGTGACCAGTCTGAGTCGTCTCACCGGAGCCATGCACGCAGTCGGTCTTTATGGCCTATCACGGGTCTCATGGACCGTTGTCACCGATCTTCGTCTGATGTTCACTTCCAGGTTCCTGGGTGATTCCGACGTGCCTTTTCGTGGTCTCTGTCTCCAGCGACTGCCTTTCTGTCCGTTGGTCTGCTTGTGCACGCCTTATGACGAATTTCCACATGATGATCCAGTCTCATCTGTGGTTGAGGATATGGTGTTCTTACTTCATATGACTATGCGTGTTTGCCTTGCTGCTGTTATGAAATATTAGTCGCATGGAACCTTCGACGATATGTCTCGTTCCGAGGTTAATACAGACATTCTGCCTGATGACAAACTGTTTTCCAGTTTCCTGTCGATTGTCGGTTTGCCGCTGTTGCTGTTGGGCCACACAGTCAGTTGTGCTACGGCATCGATTCGACGTTACATGCGTACCGGGTTGGTGTTGACGACAGAATGCGTCGGTCCGGCGGTTGTTTGATGACTTTACCGATATATTCGGCAGATCGATCACTACATCCGGTGGTGTTACCAGTCAGTCGCTGCTTCTCTGGCTCCAGAAGTTATCCAGTCGCCATCACGTGGTTTGGGGTTTTTGACCGCGACTATTTTACTATGGTCCAGTGTGGTTTATCCTCTCACTGCGTTCACTGTTGTTTTATCAGAGTTGTATCTCAGGTTCGTACTGCAGAGAGTGCACTACGAGTGGATGGTTTTGCCGTTTGGTATTTCGGTAGTTCTTTGGCTGTTCACAAGAATAACAGCCTCAATGGCACAGGTTTTTCATCAGCAGGGTATATCATTTTACCCATGCCTGGACGACTGTCTTTTGAAGTGCCGTGACAAGACGAAGTTAGCGGGCCAAGTCAGCTACGTACTTCAGTTCTTAAACTGTCTCGGATGGATTGTCGACCAGGAAAGGTCTCTACTGCTACCAACACAGAATCTCCAATTCATTGGGATTCAGATACATACCGATCTGGGACTCTTCAGGTTCCTGCAGACCGAGGGAGCCAGATTCAGTTGGCGGTATGCAAAGTTCTAGTCGAACCTGTGACATTCCATATGTGGCAAAGCCTTCTGGGCCTGTTGACTTCAGCCCAGGACTTGACCTTACGGGGTCGCCTACAGTTACATAGTATTGAACAACCCCAGTCTGTTGATCACTCTACCCGACAATCTTCGACACAGTCTACAATGGTGGTTGACTCCGTCGAACGTCTTAGGAGGAGTCTCTTTGATGCCATTCCAAGTGACTCACCATCTGTTTGTGGACGCTTCAAGACAAGGTTGGGAAGCACATCTTAACAGTTAGACAGCATCAGGGCTGTGGTCTGCCGAGGAATCAAGTTTTCACATCAATGTGCTAGAGTTTCTGGGAGTGTTCAATGCGATACGTCATTGGCGTCATCTCTTGATAAATGCAACACTAATGGTAGCAACCGACAATGTGACAGCGGCGGCTTACATCAATCGTCAAGGGGGAACTCATTCCAGCAGCCTACTCGATCTGACTTATCGTTTGTTCAAGATGACAGATGCCATTCCGCTACATCTCAGAGCACGACACATTCCACTGCTGTCTTTATTCCAAGTCCAGAAACCATGTTGTAATTAGCATTATTTCATTCTGTCACTACTGTCTTTATACCAAGTCCAGAAACCATGTTGTAATTAGCATTATTTCATTGTGTGTCACTGCTGTCTTTATTCCAAGTCCAGAAACCATGTTGTAATTAGCATTATTTCATTCTGTCACTGCTGTCTTTATTCCAAGTCCAGAAACCATGTTGTAATTAGCATTATTTCATTCTGTGTCACTGCTGTCTTTATTCCAAGTCCAGAAACCATGTTGTAATTAGCATTATTTCATTGTGTCACTGCTGTCTTTATTCCAAGTCCAGAAACCATGTTGTAATTAGCATTATTTCATTCCGTGTCACTGCTGTCTTTATACCAAGTCCAGAAACCATGTTGTAATTAGCATTGTTTCATTCAGTGTCACTGCTGTCTTTATACCAAGTCCAGAAACCATGTTGTAATTAGCATTATTTCATTGTGTGTCACTGCTGTCTTTATTCCAAGTCCAGAAACCATGTTGTAATTAGCATTATTTCATTGTGTGTCACTGCTGTCTTTATACCAAGTCCAGAAACCATGTTGTAATTAGCATTATTTCATTGTGTGTCACTGCTGTCTTTATACCAAGTCCAGAAACCATGTTGTAATTAGCATTATTTCATTCAGTGTCACTGCTGTCTTTATTCCAAGTTCAGAAACCATGTTGTAATTAGCATTATTTCATTGTGTGTCACTGCTGTCTTTATACCAAGTCCAGAAACCATGTTGTAATTAGCATTATTTCATTGTGTGTCACTGCTGTCTTTATTCCAAGTCCAGAAACCATGTTGTAATTAGCATTATTTCATTGTGTGTCACTGCTGTCTTTATTCCAAGTCCAGAAACCATGTTGTAATTAGCATTATTTCATTGTGTGTCACTGCTGTCTTTATTCCAAGTCCAGAAACCATGTTGTAATTAGCATTATTTCATTCTGTGTCACTGCTGTCTTTATTCCAAGTCCAGAAACCATGTTGTAATTAGCATTATTTCATTGTGTCACTGCTGTCTTTATACCAAGTCCAGAAACCATGTTGTAATTAGCATTGTTTCATTCAGTGTCACTGCTGTCTTTATTCCAAGTCCAGAAACCATGTTGTAATTAGCATTATTTCATTCTGTGTCACTGCTGTCTTTATTCCAAGTCCAGAAACCATGTTGTAATTAGCATTGTTTCATTCTGTGTCACTGCTGTCTTTATACCAAGTCCAGAAACCATGTTGTAATTAGCATTATTTCATTGTGTGTCACTGCTGTCTTTATACCAAGTCCAGAAACCATGTTGTAATTAGCATTATTTCATTCCGTGTCACTGCTGTCTTTATTCCAAGTCCAGAAACCATGTTGTAATTAGCATTATTTCATTCCGTGTCACTGCTGTCTTTATTCCAAGTCCAGAAACCATGTTGTAATTAGCATTATTTCATTCCGTGTCACTGCTGTCTTTATTCCAAGTCCAGAAACCATGTTGTAATTAGCATTATTTCATTGTGTGTCACTGCTGTCTTTATACCAAGTCCAGAAACCATGTTGTAATTAGCATTATTTCATTCCGTGTCACTGCTGTCTTTATACCAAGTCCAGAAACCATGTTGTAATTAGCATTATTTCATTCTGTCACTGCTGTCTTTATTCCAAGTCCAGAAACCATGTTGTAATTAGCATTATTTCATTCTGTCACTGCTGTCTTTATTCCAAGTCCAGAAACCATGTTGTAATTAGCATTATTTCATTCTGTCACTGCTGTCTTTATTCCAAGTCCAGAAACCATGTTGTAATTAGCATTATTTCATTCCGTGTCACTGCTGTCTTTATACCAAGTCCAGAAACCATGTTGTAATTAGCATTATTTCATTGTGTCACTACTGTCTTTATTCCAACTCCAGAGACCATGTTGTAATTAGCATTGTTTCATTCTGTGTCACTGCTGTCTTTATACCAAGTCCAGAAACCATGTTGTAATTAGCATTATTTCATTGTGTGTCACTGCTGTCTTTATTCCAAGTCCAGAAACCATGTTGTAATTAGCATTATTTCATTCTGTGTCACTGCTGTCTTTATACCAAGTGCAGAAACCATGTTGTAATTAGCATTATTTCATTCAGTGTCACTGCTGTCTTTATACCAAGTCCAGAAACCATGTTGTAATTAGCATTATTTCATTGTGTGTCACTGCTGTCTTTATTCCAAGTCCAGAAACCATGTTGTAATTAGCATTATTTCATTCTGTCACTGCTGTCTTTATTCCAAGTCCAGAAACCATGTTGTAATTAGCATTGTTTCATTCAGTGTCACTGCTGTCTTTATTCCAAGTCCAGAAACCATGTTGTAATTAGCATTATTTCATTCTGTGTCACTGCTGTCTTTATTCCAAGTCCAGAAACCATGTTGTAATTAGCATTGTTTCATTCTGTGTCACTGCTGTCTTTATACCAAGTCCAGAAACCATGTTGTAATTAGCATTATTTCATTCTGTGTCACTGCTGTCTTTATACCAAGTCCAGAAAGTCCAGAAACCATGTTGTAATTAGCATTATTTCATTCTGTGTCACTGCTGTCTTTATACCAAGTCCAGAAACCATGTTGTAATTAGCATTATTTCATTCCGTGTCACTGCTGTCTTTATTCCAAGTCCAGAAACCATGTTGTAATTAGCATTATTTTATTCTGTGTCACTGCTGTCTTTATTCCAAGTCCAAAAACCATGTTGTAATTAGCATTATTTCATTCTGTGTCACTGCTGTCTTTATTCCAAGTCCAGAAACCATGTAGTAATTAGCATTATTTCATTCTGTCACTGCTGTCTTTATTCCAAGTCCAGAAACCATGTTGTAATTAGCATTATTTCATTCTGTGTCACTGCTGTCTTTATTCCAAGTCCAGAAACCATGTTGTAATTAGCATTATTTTATTCTGTCACTGCTGTCTTTATTCCAAGTCCAGAAACCATGTTGTAATTAGCATTATTTTATTCTGTGTCACTGCTGTCTTTATTCCAAGTCCAGAAACCATGTAGTAATCAGCATTATTTCATTCTGTGTCACTGCTGTCTTTATACCAAGTCCAGAAACCATGTTGTAATTAGCATTATTTCATTCCGTGTCACTGCTGTCTTTATTCCAAGTCCAGAAACCATGTTGTAATTAGCATTATTTCATTCTGTCACTGCTGTCTTTATACCAAGTCCAGAAACCATGTTGTAATTAGCATTATTTCATTCTGTGTCACTGCTGTCTTTATTCCAAGTCCAGAAACCATGTTGTAATTAGCATTATTTCATTCTGTCACTGCTGTCTTTATTCCAAGTCCAGAAACCATGTTGTAATTAGCATTATTTCATTCTGTCACTGCTGTCTTTATTCCAAGTCCAGAAACCATGTTGTAATTAGCATTATTTCATTCTGTCACTGCTGTCTTTATTCCAAGTCCAGAAACCATGTAGTAATTACCATTGTTTCATTCTGTGTCACTGCTGTCTTTATTCCAAGTCCAGAAACCATGTTGTAATTAGCATTATTTCATTCTGTCACTGCTGTCTTTACATAGAGGCTGAACCCGAGAGGTTTGTGGTTGGTTTACTTGATGGACCATTTCGAGTGGGAATGCCGTTCCAGATTCCCCTGGAATTTCAAGACAAGTTCAACCACCCTGCCAAGCCGTCATCCAAGTTGAAACCAGTGCTGGAAGCTAGGTGTGTATACATATCTTTTAAAAGATAACAAAGATTAAAACATTTTTTTTTTACAAAGAGCCATCTTCTTTAATATGACTGACTAACATTGATGCATAATGGCAAACTTGCTACCATCATTCAAGCAACTCTTTTTCAGTTAGCAGCTGGGGTCAGTGTTTATAGTAATTTTGTTGACAAATGTTTATTAAAGATGTACTTTGTTAGTTTGTTTTTGTGGTGTGAGTAGGTCACTTTAAAATTATGTTATGTTGATCGTAGTTTATGCTATTTCCAGTGATTTGTGTAGTGCAATTAATTTAAAAATGGAAAATATTTGACACTGTTTTCATTTGTTTGAATATTTTAATTGACGCTGTTTTCATTTGTTTAAATATTTTAATTTACCCTGTTTTTAGTGTTTTGAATATTTTAATTGACCCTGTTTTCAGTGGTTTGAATATTTTAATTGACCCTGTTTTCAGTGGTTTGAATATTTTAATTGACCCTGTTTTCAGTGTTTTGAATATTTTAATTGACCCTGTTTTCAGTGGTTTGAATATTTTAATTGACCCTGTTTTCATTTGTTTGAATATTTTAATTGACACTGTTTTCAGTTGGTTGAATATTTTAATTGACACTGTTTTCAGTGGTTTGAATATTTTAATTGACCCTGTTTTCATTGGTTTGAATATTTTAATTGACAATAATATTTCAGTGGTATTATAATTGACACACTATTCAGTGGTATAAATATTTGAATTTATACTTTTTCTTTGTTGTTAATATATTTTAATTGACATTGTTTTCAGTGTTTGTTTTTTTAATTGACAGTTTTTAGTAGTTTGACACCATATTCAATAGTTAATGGTTTTAATAGTTTAATTGACATTTTTTTCAGTGGTTTGATTATTTAATTTGAAATTGTTTTTAGTTGTTTTATTATTTCACTCTAGATAAATGTAATATATACTGAACACTTGTTGTGTTTTCAGTGGTTTGGATATTTCATATGACAGCACTTCAATCAAGGGCAACACTTTGATCATTAAAGGTGTCGTAGCGAAAGGTCAAGTTCCTTCCAATTCAGGAAAGGTTAGATCCATGGATTACTTCATTATTTTACATACTTCATTAGTCCCCTACTGGTCCAACCAGAGGGGACTATAGGTTTCATCTCCATCCTAATGTCTGTCTGTCTGTCTGTCTTTCGTTCTGTCTTTGTTTGTGTCTGTCTCTGTCTGTCTGTCTGTTTGTCTGTCAGTCTGTCTGTCTGTCCCACATATAGTTTTCCGAATGTTTTCTTCACAATGCCTCAAGATATTGAGCTAAAATTGTGTATACAGCTTTATCATTTATTGTTACAGATCAGGTTTGACTTTCATGGCGATTTACACATTTTTGATATAGTTATGGTCCTTGATTTTAGGAGATATGAAAAAAAGATTTCGGGTTTTTTTTTCTCAATGGCTCAAGATACTGAGTTGAAATTTTGTGTATAGCTTTATCATGTTCTGTTACAGATCAAGTTTGACTTTCATGGCGATTTACACATTTTTTAATAGAGTTATGGTCCTTGATGTTAGGAGATACGAAAAAAACATTTTCAGGCTTTTTTCTCTCAATGTCTTAAGATATTGAACTGAAATGTTTTGTATAGCTTTATCATGTTCTGTTACATATCAAGTTTGACTTTCTTGGCGATTTACTCATTTTTGATAGAGTTATGGTCCTTGATCTTAGGAGATATGAAAATTTGTACGGCTTGGTATAGGGGACATGTAGTACAAAACAAACCATTTTCTGGCTTTTTTCTCTCAGTGTCTGAAGATATTGAATTGAACATTTTTGTATCAAGTTTGACTTTTGTGGCAATTTTTCACAGAGTTATGGCCCTTGAACTTAGGAGATATGAAAATGTGTTTGGCTCGGTATAGGGGACATATATTACTTTAGCAGGACTCTCATAATGCTTGTTTACATTGAAATTTTTACTAAATTTCTTTATGTGATTTTATATTGCTTTAAAATTTAATCTGTTTTTGTACAAATGTTAGCACTGTTCATGATAGAGTAACTTCCTAATTCAATGGTTTCCCCTTGATATAAACAGACTGTAATAATCCTATGTTTTCTTTGTAATGTACAGTGAAACTTCTCTAAACAGGACACCTCGGGACTAAGTAAAATGTCCAGTTTTAAGAGGTATTCAGTTTAGAGAGGTTCTCTTCTGTACAGATATTTAAAAAGGGATCATGAAAAATGTCCGGTTTTGAGGAAATTCCGGTTTACAGAGGGTCTGGTTTTGAGAGGTTTCACTGTAGTTAATAAGATATTTGAATGATATTTTTGTGGTATTTCAGAATTTCAGTTTTGCTGTGCGGATCCCGGAGCTGGAGGAAAGTACACAGACCATGAAGATCAGACTGCTGCCAGGTGGGATCAATAGACTCCATCATAATGTGTCCATGTGGGACAGGGCTATTCCACCCGAGGGTACATAATAAGCCTTGTCCCTAACATCATATTATGTACCTGAGGGTGGAATAGCCCTGTCCCACATGGATACATAATGGAGGATTATTTTTCTCCCATCCAGTAGATGAAAAACAAGCATTTGGGGGGAAATGTGAAAAACCTACATTTTGTTTTTCTATCTTACAATAAAATAATCATAACCATTGAAAAGATCGTACCCAAAAATGGTTTGTACTAAAAGTATAAACCATTATTTTACACAAACTGGCAAAGATGGCTGAAAAAGTAACTTCTACATTTGACCATTTTAACATAAATAAACTGCACCTTGCAATTCACAGTAAAAAAGTAGTGGCTTATATGCCGAAAAATACGCTACACTGTCATATTTGCTGTGTCTGTTTCATGTGTTAAATATTATTTGACACTACAAATTAACAAGATATCGTTCAAAGACTTTCGTTTGATGACATCAGATCGCCAACTCGCATTAATATGAATAGACGCCAAACATGTGTAAACGCATGACCAGTATAACTGTTAGTAGCAGACGTAAACTTACAATGTTTAGTGAAATAGGCCCCAGGTCTTTGCTGAAAAGGTGAAACTATATCTGTTCTAGGTCCTCCGCATTCCCTGTTGGTGAGCCCGGAGGAAGAGATAGAAATTGAGAATGGGAATCCGGTCAGTTTCAATGTCAAGGTCACTGATGTGATGGGAAACCTGACGGCGGACGGCAAACAAACAGTAGTGTGTCGGGTAATAGCAGTTTATTTTCCAGCAATTCATCAGTCTTTATACATGGGGCAGGACTTAGCCCAGTGGTAAAGCGTTCGCTTGATGTGCGGTCGGTCTAGGATCGATCCCCGTCGGTTGACTCATTGGGTTATTTCTCGTTCCAGCCAACTCCACAAACTGGTGTAACAAAGACCGTGGTATGTGCTATCCTGTCTGTGGGATGGTGCACATAAAAGATCCCTTGCTGCTAATCGAGAAGAGTAGCCCATGAAGTGGCGACATCGGGTTTCCTCTCTCAATATCTGTGTGGTCTTTAACTATATGTCTGATGCCATATAACTAAAAATAAAATGTGTTGAGTTTTTCTTTAAATAAAACCTTTTTTATACTCTATCCTGACCTCTGACCTTGTCAGAGCTCAGGATAAGTATTAATAAAAGAGAAAAAACACTTAAAGTTTTCATCAGTTTCCTTTGTTCCTTCTTTAAATTATTTCTGCCATTTGTAATTAATTTTTTGGCTTCTTTTGTACCATCCATCCCATCAAGTGCTCAAAGCCTGTGATATGTGCTGCACTGTCTGTGGGAAAATGCATATAAAAGATCCCTTGCTGTCTTTATTGGTGGGAATAGTCCCATGTTGAAGCAGCAGGTTTCCTCTTTTTCTCTCTGTAGAACAAATATGGAAATAGCTAGACACCAAATAGCTGTAGTTTGAAATGTGCTGAGATGTCATTAAAGAATTGGAAAATTTTAGCTATTTCATTGGGCTGTTGTGATGTTCGGATCAGTCTAATGGAATTGGGGTGGGGGAAGGGAATGCCACAGGTTAACGGTCAGGTTAACTATTCATAAAAAGCAGGGCATGTGCAGGGATTTTGGCAGGGGGTTCCAGACTGGCAAAAGGAAGTTTAGGGGGGTGGGGTTTGAATCATGCTTCCTTGGAAAATATATTGGAAAAAAAAGAAGAAAAAAATTTGAGCCTTGGGTGGAGGCATTTCAACCCCCTGAAACTCCCCTTTAACATTCACCTGAAAAGAGAAATTGATCCAAGTTTTCTTGATTTGTTTTCTTGTACTGATATTTCAGTTTACTGGAGCCTCTGGTTTGCCGACGTATTCCCTGGACTGCAGTAACAGTGGGAGTGGCACGCTGACTGGGGGCAGTCTGTCTATAAAGAGAATCAAAGACTGCCAGACCATCACGGCGAAGATTGACATGCAGGTGGGCGTCATGTTGACTGTTAGCTGTGTATAGGCCTCGCTGGGGTAGTGGTTGCGCCACTGCCAGTGTATGACAAGTGTTTGAGAAAGTCACTAGCAATATTTATTATATAACATTTAGTGAAATATCTTAAAATATCAGTGAAATAAATGTGTTATCAGTCACTCAGTATCGTCACTGTAGAAAGTGTTACCTTCACTGTAAGAAAGCCGGAACTATTTTGCTGCTGGCATTTTAAAAATAAAGGTAAATTGCCAAAAGTTATATAATAAATAGAAAAGTTCATGTTTTTTGTCAAGTATGATTTATATCTTATCTTGTTAAGTTTGCAATCATATCACACTTGTCGCACAAGCATGACTTGTGAGATATGATTGCAAACTTCACTCGATGAGATATGAATCATATTTGACAAAAAACATGAAATATTCTCTATGTATTATAAAAATTAATACAGGTGAATATTTCCACCAACTCAGGCGAAAACTTCACTAGCCAGGACCGAGGACTAGTGGATTTGTCAAACTTAATATTTATAGGTATTGGTTCACATCCTGGTTCTGGTTCCTATGCAGAGTGAGTTTTAACAATTCATTACAAAACTTGATGTAGGTATGACAAAGTTTGACGTCACTTTGCGCTGCATATCTGACACCAGCTTAAATGACTCAGTTTTCAACACACATATTACAGCTTCCCAATAAAATACAGTGATATTAAATACGTGTACATACACAGAGTTTTATCGTCTTTCCAACAGATATAATTATTTAATTTGTAATTTGGTTAAAACTACACCAATAACAATTTTCAAGAGAGCTCTGTCAATGACGTCGCGTAAGAAGTATGACGTCACGGCCATATTTACAGCTGATAGGGTCACATGATAATTTTGTCTTAACGCGGCGTCTGACGTCAATGGCTTCTTTTAGAAGTGTTTTGAGGCGTTCAAGATGTGGCTCATTGTAGAGAAAAATCGATTTTGTCACTGATAACGAAATGTGATATTTTAAATGTACTTTGAAAAACACTGAACTTCAAATGGATTTTGAATATATTTCTATACTTCGGCACATCGAGTTCACATATTCAGTTGTTATGTTGAAACTATTTCTATTTTTTCTTTTAAGTTTCAAGTCATTTCACCCTAACTGGGGTTGTCTCAGCAGTCATGGCGGCAGCCATTTTATCAATCCCATAATACATCGCTTCAAGATGGCACTGCCCAGTATGTTACATGTGTTTTAGTTTTTAAAAATAAATATTAGGGCATAAGTTGCTGAAATTGCGTTTTGTTATAACTGACCATGTGTCAAATATCGGAGGTGAATCTAGCCCAAATACATTATGACTAGCGAGCTCTCACCCACAATTACATTGTTTTGGTCGTTTCTTGCATGGAAATTTTCTTCCTTTTTTTTTAAAGCTGCAATCTCGCCTCACATTAATTAGCATAACTTCATAGAAACACACCTACAGTTTTTATAAAGCATTGTGTGTGACAGTAACACAATTTTAATAGTTAAATAATAAAAATAGATATTTTAGGTAATATTCCGATCAGCACACAGTACCCTCCCCCACATGCTATATTGTTCTTTTTTAATGTATTTTCCGGGGAAACATGACCCGAGACCCACCCCCACCCCCACCCCAACACACACACAAAAACCTTTGCTAGCCACAGTCTAGACCTCCTTTACACAATTTCCTGCACAGGCCCTTGTTTTACAAAATATTTCGTTTCAATGCTTGAAATTAATTTTATATGTACATTAAATTGTATTATAAACATGCTAAATTGCAAATAAACATGTTTATGTTGGTCTTGCATGTCGATTTTTCAAGATAGGTAGAGCCTAGATGTCCAACATGTTAGAATGAAGACATTGTTGTACACATGATTGTAAGCATAATTGGCAGGCAAATCAAAACATAAATAAAACAAACAAACAAATAGCTCAATCCACACCCCCCCCAAAAAACAACAACAAAAAAACCAAAAAAACAAACCCAGTAACAACACCAACCCCACCCCCAAAATAAAATACAAAATACCTCTCCCCCCTCGACACACACACACACACACACACACACATACACACATACACGCATACACACACACACCAAGAAAAGAAAAGAACAAAAGAACAAAAACAAAAACAAATGTATAACTCAGATGAACACGCACATTTTCTATCTATATTTACAGTGGCATGCAATAATCACATTTGTATTATTATTAATTAATTAATTAATTATAATTAATTAATTTATTTAATCATTTTAATAAATCAGCCTTTTATGTTTTGTCAATATATTTTCATTGTTACTCAGCTTAAATCAAGACCTCACTCACCAAACCACCACCCCCAAAATTAAGACACGTCACCCCCCCCCCCCCCAACATTAATTTTTCTTCGAAATATTTTCACTATCATTTAATCTACATTTGTATTATCATTTAAAAATATATTATATTTTTCAGCCTTTTATATTTTTGTCCAAATGTATTTTTTGTTACTCAGCTTAAATCAAGAACTCCCCCACCAAAAAACCCACCACCACCCCCAAAAGACACATCACCCCCTCCCCCCCCCCCCACCATCAACTTTATTTTTCTTCAAAATAGTTTCACTATCATTAAACAGACTGTTTTACCCTATTGTATTACAATGGACTAGATCTTGTCACTAGCTTTCGTCATGTGTTCATTCAAACGCCCATTTTTCGTCGTTCTACCTACTTTATGTGATTATCTCATATTATAGGTTATTAACACTTTATATTTTTATCTCTTGTTATAACTTATTAAAGGCATATTGTCACAGACCACTGACCTATTTAATGGTCTAACAAAGTATTACCTGAATAAAAATAATTTGATTTGTCAATAAATGTACTTTATTCAACCATCTTCATAACCACCATACTCCATTTATTAATGATATTTTGTAAAAATAATTGAATTATGGCAATGGTCCATAATTCAAAACCTAAAATTGCCGAGAGGGTTGACATGGATTTCACTCCATCATGGTTCAGTTAAGGTGATGCGATAGCTAGATTTGGTTTCCAACAATTAATGTAATTTTTATTTATTATCCATTTTTAGAGAAATAAGGTCCTTAAATCTGTGACAGTATGCTTTCAACACTTTATATTTTATCACATGTTAAAGTTGATTGACACTTTATGCTTTTTAATCTGCTAGAGGTCCAACTGGAATAGACTATAGATTTCAACAACGTCCTTTTGTCTGTCTGTCCATCTGTCTGTCTGTCCATCTGTCTGTCTGTCCATCTGTCTGTCCCACATGAAGGTTTCCAGAGGATTTTTTCACAATGCCTTGCGATATTGAGATGAAATTTTGGTATAGCGTTATCATATATATTTAATGGGGAATTACACACTTTTTACAGAGGTATGGAACTTGAATTTAGGAGATAGAAAAATTGTTGACGGGGAAATGTATTGCTTTAGCAGTACTCTCAGAATGATTGTTCATTTGAGGATTATTAGGAAGAAGGAAGGAAGGAAATAGTTTATTCGATGATGCACTCAACACATTTTATTTATGGTTATATGGTGTCGGACATATGGTTAAGAACCACACAGATATTGACAGAGGAAACCCATTGTTGCCACTTCATGGATTACTCTTTTCGATTAGCAGCAAGTGATCTTTTATATGCACCATCCCATAGACAGGATAACACATACCACAGCCTTTGATGTACCAGTCGTGGTGCACTGACTGGAGTGAAAAATAGCCCAATGGGCCGACCGATGGGGATCTATCCCAAACCGACGCACATCAAGCGAGCGCTTTACCATTGGGCTACATCTCGCCTCTCATTAGGAATATTAAAACTTTATATTTTTATTTTTAGTTATAGGTGATTAACATTTTATATCTTATTTCTTGTTAAAGATGATAACACTTTATATTTTTAGTTTTAGTTATAGGTGATTAACATTTTATATCTTATCTCTTGTTAAAGATGATAACACTTTATATTTTTAGTTTTAGTTATAGGTGATTAACATTTTATATCTTATCTCTTGTTAAAGATGATAACACTTTATATTTTTAGTTTTAGTTATAGGTGATTAACATTTTATATCTTATCTCTTGTTAAAGATGATAACACTTTATATTTTTAGTTTTAGTTATAGGTGATTAACATTTTATATCTTATTTCTTGTTAAAGATGATAACACTTTATATTTTTAGTTTTAGTTATAGGTGATTAACATTTTATATCTTATCTCTTGTTAAAGATGATAACACTTTATATTTTTAGTTTTAGTTATAGGTGATTAACATTTTATATCTTATCTCTTGTTAAAGATGATAACACTTTATATTTTTAGTTTTAGTTATAGGTGATTAACATTTTATATCTTATCTCTTGTTAAAGATGATAACACTTTATATTTTTAGTTTTAGTTATAGGTGATTAACATTTTATATCTTATTTCTTGTTAAAGATGATAACACTTTATATTTTTAGTTTTAGTTATAGGTGATTAACATTTTATATCTTATCTCTTGTTAAAGATGATAACACTTTATATTTTTAGTTTTAGTTATAGGTGATTAACATTTTATATCTTATCTCTTGTTAAAGATGATAACACTTTATATTTTTAGTTTTAGTTATAGGTGATTAACATTTTATATCTTATCTCTTGTTAAAGATGATAACACTTTATATTTTTAGTTTTAGTTATAGGTGATTAACATTTTATATCTTATTTCTTGTTAAAGATGATAACACTTTATATTTTTAGTTTTAGTTATAGGTGATTAACATTTTATATCTTATCTCTTGTTAAAGATGATAACACTTTATATTTTTAGTTTTAGTTATAGGTGATTAACATTTTATATCTTATCGCTTGTAAAAGCTGATAACACTTTATATTTTTTATCTTTTGTCAATGGTGATTAACTCTTTATATTTCCTGTCTTGTTAGGGTCACAAGGACGTAGCGACAGTTGACAGGACAATAAAAGTGTCCCCCAGCGGCCGGGTGGCTCATATTGATGTACACTACACCGCTGAAGATGGGGATAAAGTAACAACAAAGA
This sequence comes from Gigantopelta aegis, assembly GCF_016097555.1. Lineage (NCBI taxonomy): Eukaryota > Metazoa > Mollusca > Gastropoda > Neomphalida > Peltospiridae > Gigantopelta > Gigantopelta aegis. The sequence goes on along the minus strand of NC_054705.1, from coordinate 30,562,373 downwards.
AGATCACAAATTCCGGTGAAGTGACCGGTATAGCTGGTCAGAGCATAACGGGATTGTGTGAGTATTTGTTTTTATATTCCAGTTTTAGAGCTTTTAGTCATTTTTATTATCCATATGGTTCAACATAACCAAGTTAATAATAATCTTATGAAGCACACGTGTAATAACAAGTGTAATGACGTAATTTTTTGAAGCGACATCATAACATGACGTTGCTGCTCCAGTCCTAGCTCAGACTGTGCATTTGAAATATGACGTCATTTCGTCGTCTCCTTCTAGTTGTGGCTGAAACATTTTGAATTGGGTCTTGTTATTCATAAAGAAACAACAATAATAATATGGATAATAAAGAAATTATTACACTCGCGTGTGAGTCGTACTGATTTTGCAAAACTTGTGTCAGGATTCATGTATTACCTGACACTCGTTTTGTAAAATCAGTACGACACACAAGCTTGTATAATAATATCTATATATCTTGTACACTGGTAGCAGGGACTCGTCTAGATATGAAATCGTGGCATCAGTATGTGAATAATTTGAATGATGGCTTAATGTGAAGACAATTTTAAAAATAAAATAAAATACATTAAGTAGTCTTGTGTCGTCAAAAGGGAACCGATGAATTAGCATATAACTCTTTAATTAGCATATAACTCTTTAATTAACATATAACTCTTTAATGCATAAAGTTAAAATTCATATCAAAACATATTGTTTTTTGTGCAAAACCCATAACAATTTACAGGGCTGTAGCTAGGATTTTTTGTTTGAGGGGGCAACCGAGTAGTTAATAGTCTAAAACTCCTTAAACAGTTAAGAAGAGAATTTTCTGTAAGTTTCTTTAATGCTTTCCGGATTTTTTTTCGGGGGGGGGGCAATTGCGCCCCTTGCCCCCCCCGCTAGGTACGCCCTGATTTAAATACCATTTTAAAAAAAGGAAAAATTCAGCGTAAATTAAAATGTTTCTATGAAATTACCATTTGATTTGTGTTTTATTCTTGTGATAATAACAAACAGTTAAGTCTGTGAAATGTTACTACACATGTAATGCTGTTATGGTACTTTGATGACTTAGTACCATAGGACCGGCCTCGGTGGCGTCGTGGCAGGCCATCGGTCTACAGGCTGGTAGGTACTGGGTTCGGATCCCAGTCGAGGCATGGGATTTTTAATCCAGATACCGACTCCAAACCCTGAGTGAGTGCTCCGCAAGGCTCAATGGGTAGGTGTAAACCACTTGCACCGACCAGTGATCCATAACTGGTTCAACAAAGGCCATGGTTTGTGCTATCCTGCCTGTGGGAAGCGCAAATAAAAGATCCCTTGCTGCCTGTCGTAAAGAAGAGTAGCCTATGTGGCGACAGCGGGTTTCCTCTAAAAACAGTGTCAGAATGACCATATGTTTGACGTCCAATAGCCGATGATAAGATTAAAAATCAATGTGCTCTAGTGGCGTCGTTAAATAAAACAAACTTTTTTAGTACCATAGGAAATTTATGGAACTCATTTGGAAATTGTATAACAAAACATTTTGAACAGTCATTCCACAATGTTTTTGGGAAAAAAAGAAAAGATGTCATTTTTTAAACAACCAGTTCTGTGGTTATCACCTCCATCATATGCTGTGTGTGTGTATGTGGCAGGGGAGGGGTAATGCTGGTGTATGCTTTAAAAAATATTGATTCAAAATAATCCGTAGAAAATAATAATGAGAGGAGTTGCAAAAAATGTTGATAATTGTGAATAACTCCTAACTAGTAGAGTTTTTTTTGTTTTGTTTAAATTATCTATATATTAAGTTACCTCAGTTTGCATGAGGCCGCAATTGCTGAAACACAGAAATAATAAAAACTAATTATTTTTAAGTTAGCAAATGAAAATTATTTATAGTTGTAACTATAAAAAAGAGCCAGGTTTGTTAAAATGTCAATGAGTCCATGTGTTAAATTAAATCCCTATTGTTTACTTCATGTTTGATACTTAACTGTGATTTCATTCTCTTCCAGCTTTTAAATTATCAGATGAAGGTGGTCGAGAAATTCCTCTTACTGATAAAATCACTTCAAAGATAAAGGTATTAATACTGTTAACCAACACTAGAGAAGTACATGTAGCATTATCACAGTATAATTTGAATTGCAGAAAGGTTTTGTTTTAGACATACCTGGCAGGATAGTGCACACCATGACCTTTAGAATACCAAAAATTTGTGCATAGAGTTTTGAGAGAGAAATGGAGAAAGAAAGAATAAAAGAGATATAATGGGAAGTAAGATAATGAAGCGAGAGAAGGAAGAGAGGGATGGGGTTGGTTTGAGTAAATGATGGGGAAGGAGAGAGAGAGAGAGAGAGAGAGAGAGAGAGAGAGAGAGAGAGAGAGAGAGAGAGAGAGAGAGAGAGAGAGAGAGAGAGAGAGAGAGAGAGAGAGAGAGAGACAGACAGACAGACAGACAGACAGACAGACAGACAGAGGAAGGAGAGAGACAGACAGAGACAGAGAGACAGACAGAGAGACAGACAAAACGGGGATAGAGAAAGAGTGTGTTCGAGAGGGAGGGAGTGAGAGTGATAGAGAGAGAGAGAGAGAGAGAGGTGAGAGGAGGGAGGGAGGGAGAGGGAGGGAGAGAGAGAGAGAGAGAGAGAGAGAGAGAGAGAGAGAGAGAGAGAGAGAGAGAGAGAGAGAGAGAGAGAGAGAGAGAGAGAGAGAGAGGGGAAGGAGAGAGACAGACAGAGACAGACAGAGACAGACAAAACGGGGATAGAGAAAGAGTGTGTTCGAGAGAGAGGGAGGGAGTGAGAGAGAGAGAGAGAGAGAGAGAGGTGAGAGGAGGGAGGGAGGGAGGGAGAGAGAGAGGGAGAGAGAGACAGAGAGAGACAGAGAGACAGAGACAGAGAGGAAGGAGACAGACAGACAGAGAGACAGACAGAGAGACAGACAAAACGGGGATAGAGAAAGAGTGTGTTCGAGAGAGAGAGAGGGAGGGAGTGAGAGAGAGAGAGAGAGAGAGAGAGAGAGGTGAGAGGAGGGAGGGAGAGAGAGAGAGAGAGAGAGAGAGAGAGAGAGAGAGAGAGAGAGAGAGAGAGAGAGAGAGAGAGAGAGAGAGAGAGAGAGAGAGAGAGAGAGAGAGAGAGAAAGAATGAGAATATTTAATAATAAAAATAACTGCTATGTTTTTGAAAAATGATTTTATTATTTTGGATTTACTTCAGTGCTTTAATTCAAATATTTTTCCTGGTAGGTGAACTGGGTGCCAAAAGTATCCAAGGAAACGTATCTGGATGGGAAGTTACCGGACATTAAGATCCCAAACTCTGTCAGCGATTCCAAGTACTGCCACATTAACGTTTTAGACGGACCAGGATTCGAATTCACGTTTTCAGTCAAGTATGTATGGTGGTGATAAGACTACAAGTACAGTGTGTCCACGTCTCCTTTATTTCAAAGAATCTCCTTTATTTCATGATTCTGCTAGATCTCCTTTATTTCAAAGAATCTCCTTTATTTCAAAGAATCTCCTTTATTTCATGATTCTGCTAGATCTCCTTTATTTCCTAATTTTTGGGACAAATCTCCTTTTTTTGAAAAAAGGAGATAGTCTGCATTTTTATTGGCTTTTTTTCTCACAATTGAGTGTAATTGTATTCAAGTGACTTGTATACTTTCAAATCGAGCGCCTTCTGCTAAAACCTGGTTTTATAAGGGTTATCGTCCTAGTGAACCCAATTTAAAATTAATTACAAATAACAAAAATAAAAAAAAAAAAAAGAACAAAAAAATAAAACAAAAATTTAATAATTGTATTCAAGTGACTTTTATACTTTCAAATCGAGCTCCTTCTGCAATAAAACACTGGTTTATAAGGGTGTAGCGTCTAGTGAACCAATTATTAGACTACACCAGCTAGTGCAAATATAACATGATTTATTTTTCTTCCAATTTTACAATTAGTTTCACATTAGTCCATTTATAATTCATTGCAAACTTTCATGTAGTGTCATATTACTAGGTTTCAACAGTGTAAATATTAAGTAGTCACATAGGAAAATAAGATAATTATCATTGTATACTGTGTTGTAATTCACTTGTTGGTGTTCATTGGATGCACTGTCTGGTCCTATGATAAAAGGTAATAATATAATGTACTGTGTATCATTAGGTGTTAATGAAGTACATGTAGGTGTTAATGAAGTACGTGTAAATGAAGATGGAATGGCTATGAGGGGTAAAGGACGAGGCGATTGATTAAAATAAAACAGCTATTAAATATCTGACTTATAATATGTAAAGTTATAATTTAATATATCTTGTTAAAATCTTATAGATTGTGGACAGATTTCTTCAGGGCAAATCTTGAAATGTTGACTCTAGATGCTGTCAGAATGCATCTCAGGTTACTCAGGTTTTTTTCAAAAATTTCAACAGACGAAAGGGGGGACATCACCCCTCTCTTGAACTCCCCCTTCTCCCCACAGCCACAAATAAAGCCTACAGTTTTATCTCCTTTATTTTCATTTCAAGTCTGTGGACACAATGAAGTACGGTAATCTGTCGTTATCTTAATGCTGTAGGGACCGAATCAAATAGCTTAATGTGTTGGTGGCTTGAGATAGGCATAATAGCTGTTAGTGAGAATTATGTTATAGAACGATTTCTCAACCTTGAGATACCCTGGACTGATGAAATAACGGAGATTGAGGTTATGACATGGCCTAAAGGTTAAAGGTTAACTTTGTAATAAAATGATGAATTATGAACTGTACGGTTTAAATCTGTTTTATTACCCCAGCAGTCACTCATAAAAGGGAAAATATTTCCCATATTTTCTCAGTGAGAAATATTCTGCATTGGTCTAATGAACAATACTATTGGACAATTTGACGCTTACAAACCAATGACCTTGTCGGCACTAAATATGACGTCATCACGATTTGGCAGACACAAAATGACGTTATGTAGTTTAAAGAGTTTACGTTTACGGCTCTCTGTTTTTGGTGTTAAATTAATAACAAAATGTCATTTTAATGTAATTCCTTATAGATTTTGTAGCAGAATAAAGAGAAATTTTGTTTTTGAAAATTATCTATGAACGTGATTAAATTTCAAAGTGATAGCAATTCTCACAATACTGCGTAAAGTGGTTTACATCGTTTGTATACAGGTTGGCCTTTGTGCATGTGTGTCGAAAATAAAGGTTTTTAGAGAAAAAATAGCTGAGGTAATAAATGGAATAACAAACTCGGTACCAGTTATTGTCAAATTTATGTCCCTTGTCAAATAATTTTCAATTGTCACTCGCTAAAGCTCGCTAAATTATTTCACTCGGGACATAAATTTGATAATAACTGGTAACTCATTTATTATCCTCTATTTACTGTATACTTTGTTTTCCCATTAATGAGTAAAATGTCATATTCCTACTTTTCAGGGTTAACTCTGGGTGATCAGAACATTTTGCCAAATTATCTAAAAAATGCAAAACCTATAGCTATTTTCCAACAAAATATAAATTTGAACACAATATGTTTTCGCCATATTAAAATAAAATTTGCCAATTCTTGCAAAAATTTGCAATTGGGGAATTTGTCGAGTGGCAAAGCTAGCCCTGATTTTGCTTTCGCATAAGTGCTGCAAAGCATCTTTCAAAATATGTATGCTGAACATTGCAAATTTTATCTGAAAACAAAGATGCCTTATATATGTGACATCATTCTACGTCATTTAGGTACATACACTATTTAGCTGATGGGGAAAAATCATACAAGTTGTATCACCATTCAGGAAAGTTGACTTTAAAAGCAAATTTAATGGAGGATTTTCTAAAACATTTTTTATAAAATTGAAATAGCCTTTATTGAAAATGAAAACGTATAATGTCTTCCCCTGATATTTGACTACAACTTTGCAAAATGTTCTTTTGTTTGGTTTTTAGCTTTACATTAAATTGAGATTCAATGGACAATAATTTTAGTAAAATGTTGAACATAGTAGTGACTGTCACATTTATGTTTGTGTCTGTTTACAGGGGCTGCGCAGGGCCACCACAGCAGCTCAAATGCGTGTGTGAGGGAAGTAACTCTGTACAGATGGGTCAACCCTTCTCGGGAGAAATCATTGTCAAAATACGAGACAAAAATGGAAACGAGATAACAGACGTAAGTGTCTTGCCATTGTGACATGATAATAGTAAATTGCAGGGCTTGACTTTGTGTCTTGCCATTGTGACATGAGAGTAGTAAATTGGAGGGCTTGACTTTATGTCTTGCCATTGTCACACGAGAGTAGTAAATTGCAGAGCTTGACTTTGTGTCTTGACATTGTCACATGATAATAGTAAATTGCAGGCTTTACTTTGTGTCTTGCCATCGTCACATAATAATAGTAAAATGCCGGGCTTGACTTTGTGTCTTGCCATTGTCACATGATGATAGAAAATTGCAACGCTTAACTTTGTGTCTTGCTATTGTGACATGATAATAGAAAATTGGAGGGCTTGACTTTGTGTCTTGACATTGTCACATGATAGACCAGCCTCGGTGGCGTCGTGGCAGGCCATCGGTCTACAGGCTGGTAGGTACTGGGTTCGGATCCCAGTCGAGGCATGGGATTTTTAATCCAGATACCGACTCCAAACCCTGAGTGAGTGCTCCGCAAGGCTCAATGGGTAGGTGTAAACCACTTGCACCGACCAGTGATCCATAACTGGTTCAACAAAGGCCATGGTTTGTGCTATCCTGCCTGTGGGAAGCGCAAATAAAAGATCCCTTGCTGCCAATCGGAAGAGTAGCCCATGTAGTGGCGACAGCGGGTTTCCTCTCAAAATCTGTGTGGTCCTTCACCATATGTCTGACGCCATATAACCGTAAATAAAATGTGTTGAGTGCGTCGTTAAATAAAACACTTCTTTCATTCTTTCTTGTCACATGATGATAGAAAATTGCAGGGCTTGACTTTAACAGTAGCCCAGGATGTTTTGTGAACCAAAATCTCGTTTAAGTGACCAGATTTCCAAAACTGGTAGTCCTGACAGGCTATTAGATATTTGCACCTGCCAACTAACTTTACAGTCAAAACAGATGTTAAATGTACAGTGCTCAACCACTTTGAACCAGAGGTGAAGCTTGGGCATCATCATTTTAACAGAAATGTGTTATTCATCTTTTCAGATTTCGAAAAATTAAAGGGACATGCCTTAGTTTGTTGCATTGTAAAATGTTTCCGACTAATAAAATAGTTCTACGATTGAACTTACATATTAAATATATTTTCTTGTTTAGAATATCATTGTCTGTATATTCAATATGTTTTTGGTCGTCTTAATATTTGTAAGACACCCAAACTGGATTTTGTCTTAAAATAATGTAGTACGTACGGAAAATTCTTTTTAGGAAATAAAATGAAATTTAACCTAGCACAAATATTACAATGATAAGAAACACGTTTAATTTACAGCCACTAATATTTTATGCAGAAAAATATATTTGATATGTAATTACAATCATTAAAAATTCTCTGCTAATTGATAACATCTTAAAAATTGCATCAAACTGAGGAATGTCCCTTTAATCTACATATGATTTCATAAATACACTTGTATCACAGTTGTTAATTTTTATGGATGCAGAATATATATTTAAAGATTTGTTTTAACTATGTATTTTTTTGTTTTTCACAAGTATAAAACTGTACTTGGATATGTGTTTGACTGTGTATGTTTGATCTGTATTTCAGTTGCCCCCGTCAACCAGCCGAGAGATAACTGTGACAGGGAAGTGTTTAAAAACGGATGCTGCTATGATATCAAAACAACAGGTAAGATATCTTTCCCATATTTCCAGGCTTACTACAATTAGGAAAATTGCTATCATTTCTTTTTTTGTGTTGCTCTTGCAAGTCGAGTTTTGCGTAACTGACTTTGAAATCTGATTTACAATCGTCATAACGGGTTATGCCAAAAGGAAATGGCTTTATGTTGTCCTCTCCAGTGATGTCATTAAGAATAAAAATAACAGGTAAAAATTAAATTGTACAAAGAATAAAGTGAAAGAAATTTAAACCATACAGTTCATATTTCTTAATTTTATTATTCAGTTTTTAATTTATATAGTCAACCCATCACATACCAAAATGTTGTTTTTGGTAAATAATTTCAGTTTGGTTTGACATAAGAAGAAAAGTAAAAATGTTCTGGAAAGACAAAAAGAAAAAAACCCCAACTATTTTTGTGACCAATTGAAATAACAATCAAGCTCAGAAATAAATAACTTTTGGTAAATTCCGTAGCAGTGAAAAAAGCCTTCCTCGTGGGATGGACTTTAAGCACAATCATACCTTGTTTACATCCTTTTTGGCAACTAATAGTAATACCTATTTACTGCCACCACAAAGTGTTTGATTTGTTGCTGGGTATTAATTTTGGTCGTAAAGAACTATACTTTGGCCTTCAGTATGCTAGTTAGGGAGGAGGTCCAGGCCATAGCATTTTCAACTTTCATGTGAAACACTTTTACGGTTCCGTGCCTTGTGATCATGGGAACCCATCGGAAACTTGTTTTTTTTAAAATAAATATATATATTATTATGTTAATTTTGTCGAATACTTGTACTCGATATAATAATCATGGGAAACGAAATTTCAGTTCTGTGATTTTATTAACATGCTACCGACTCGGTACCTGAAATGATCGTTTCCGTGAAATCCGAAGGCCTGGGTGTCTGAATGTAACTGTATGAAAGAAAGAAAGAAATGTTCTATTTAACGATGCACTCAACACATTTTATTTACGATTATATGGCATCAGACATATAGTTAAGGACCACACCAATATTGAGAGAGGAAACCCGCTGTCGCCACTTCATGGACTACTCTTTTCGATTAGCAGAAAGGGATATTTTATATGCATCATCCCATAGACAGGGTAGTACATACCACAGCCTTTGTTACACCAGTTGTGGAGCACAGGCTGGAACGAGAAATAGCCCAATGGGCCCACCGACGGGGATCGATCCCACACCGACCGCGCATCAAGTGAATGCTTTACCACTGGGCTATGTAACTGTATAAAAGCTTTAAAGCCGCACACCTAGTTCCATCCAGCGAAAATAAATTATAATTTGGTTAATCTACAAACCTGTAACACACTTAGATCACGTTTTTATCAAATGGAGTGAAAAAGCAGGTTTTATATCGATAAATACCATGGGAATCCCCATGTCCCAATTGCTCGAAATAATTTTGAAAGTTAGTATTCTGATGTCACCGGTAGATGTCGCTCGAAGCACAACAATGCCTACGTCATGACAAATTTCACAGATTTGGGGTGCGTTCGTTTCACCTCTCCTGGACATGTTCCAACTGTTCTGTCCTGGTTGTATCCTCTCTCCAGATATCGTAAGACTTAGCAAAATTTGTAACGTTTTGTATTGAGACACTTACTTGTCTGAACTTTATTGTTACTGAAAATGTTCACGAACTGTGAAGAAAAATCTCACAAATGAACAACAACAAATCGAATGTTGATTGCGCGAACCGTGCACGAGAAAACAAACCGAACCAAAATGATAACGGTCACGTGATATACCAACGTCTGTGACATTGAAATGGAAATATCCCCTCTAAAAATAGATTGGACCTCGCTTGCTTAACGTTTTTTTCTTGACAACACACGTCTTGTGAAAAAAGGCAAAAAATTTATTTCGTGGTTTTACAAACATTAGGATTACCAAAAAGCACTTCAGGTGAATGGAAATGTGTATTCTAAATAATAAAATGTAAGTAAAGTGCAATTTTATTTGTGAAAAATGGGGTTTAATAGCAAAAAACAACGCCGTAATGGTTAACAAATAAACGTAACTAGGGTGTGTCCCTTTAATGTAGAGTCCTCTGAGATGTTGTTAAACTTTCCTTTTCATATCTATGTCATGAATTATCTTCCAGAAGCACTTCGTTATACGAGGGATCCAGTTTGTCAACTCTTCCCTGGGTCATCAAGAGATTAGAGTGTCCTGGAACAACCTGGAGGATTTTGTTCGGTTCGACGTTCTTGCGGGTCCACCCTGTAGAGTGGACTTAGTCGACTGGAATTTGAATCAGGTAGGCTTGTCTTCAGAGAGTTACTGCTGATACATAGTGGTTTTGAAGTTGATTATTACTCCCCTGCCGGTCCAGCCAGATAAAGTGGACTTAGTCGACTGGAATTTGAATCAGGTAGGCTTGTCTTCAGAGAGTTACTGCTGATACATAGTGGTTTTGAAGTTGATTATTACTCCCCTGCCGGTCCAGCCAGATGGAACTATTGGTTTCATCTCCATACTTCTGTCTGTCCGTCTGTCTGTCCATCTGTCAGTCCCTCATATAGTTTTTCGGATGTTTTTTTCACAGTGCCTTGAGATATTGAGCTGAAATTTTGTGTATAGCTTTTTCATGATTTGTAAAATTTTCAATTTTCATGGAGTTATGGCCCTTGAAATAAAGTTTGTTTTTCACCGACGCTTTTTATTTTTTTCAGTGCCTCAGGATATTAAACAGATATTTTGTGTATAACTGTATCATGTACTGTTACAGATCAAGTTTAACTTTCATGGCGATTTACCCGTTTGTAACAGAGTTATGGCCCTTCAACTTAGGAAAGATGAATATTTGTTGTTTAAAACTTTTTTGCAATGCCTCAAGATATTGAACTAAAAAAAATTTGTATAGCTGTATCATGTACTGTTACAAATCAAGTTTGACTTTCATAGCGATCTACCCAGTTTTGACAGTTATGGCCTGTGAATTTAGGAGCTACAAATATTTGTTTTCCTGACTTTTTATGCAATGCATCAAGATATTGAGCTTAAATTTTGTTTATAGCTTTACCATGATCTATTACAGATCAGATTTGACTTTCATGGCGATTTACCCATTTTTCACAGAGTTATGGCCCTTGAACTTAGGAGATATGAAGGTTTATTTTTCAGACTTGTTTTTGGCAATACCTGAAGATATTGAGATGAAATTTTGTAGATGGCTTTACCATGTACTATTTACAGATCATGTTTACCTTTCATAGTGATTTAACTATTTTTTACAGTTATCTCCTTTGAATTTAGGAGATACAGAAATTTGTGGGGCCTGGTAGGGGACATATTAACAGGGTTCTTGAATTATGATATGATTTTAGATTCCAGGCCTGGAATGTCTGGAAAAAGCATTAAATTTTATTGTGTCCTGGAAATTTAGACCAAAAATTTGGTGGTTTATTTTTTCCCCATCTTTACTTTGTTGTTGTCATGACCTGTCTAAATTCAGACAACAATTTATTCTAAAAACATTCATTGATTAAACATTTCAGATCCTGGAAAAATAAAAAAAAGTCCTGCAAAAGTCCTTGGGAAATGTCCTCGAATTTTCAAGTGTAAGAGCCCTGATATTTCTTTAGCTTTATTACTTTATGTATTTCTTGTGGATCATTATCTTAAAATACGTTACTTATCAAGTTAGAAGTAAAACGTTATTAAAGTGATCGGGCAAAATAGGTTTAGTGAGTAATCTATTATTGTAGTCCGTATGTTGCCTGCATAATTCTCTGATTGTCTTGCAGCCTGTGACAGTCTTCAACGACAGCAGACTGCCATACCCTCTCAAGATTCAGCTGCTAGACGAGGCGGGGAATCCTTCAAAAACAGCCGACATCAAAGTACAGATCGCCAAGGATCCCAAGCTGAAGGTATCACTTGTAGATAGGGTTCTCTCAAACAAGCGTAAAATATTTAATTTCTTTTCATTCATAAACCTGATCTCACATGAATGGCATTTTCTACTAATTTGGTAAAACTTGAAGTATGTTGCAGTACAACAAACAAAAATACTTCCATGAAAACAGGAGTAGGAGAATAAAGATTCGGACTACAAGAGCTGAAATAAATTAGCCTTATGACTAGATGCGGGTGTCCAAAGTATAATTATGGAAGATTATATCTCATTGATTGGCTTTTGGACTGTTTGGCCAAGACGGTTAGACTGGGATAAGGGTTTAAATGAAATACAATTCATGAGATGTCTTGTTAAGTATTTTTGAAACGGGGAAACACTCAAAGTTTCTCTCTCATTCAGAACATTGTTTGAAATAAATTTATGCTCATAATGTGGATGTACATCATACGTTTTCTAGACCACAATTTTTAAAGGCTTTTACTTAATTTTATGTTAAAAATCTTTTTTCTTTTTTTGCAGTTGGTGCCTTTTCCTCAACCACTGAAAACAAATGCTGAAGGTATTGCTGACTTTGGAGTTATATCTGTGTGTGGACCTAGGTAAAGTTATCCTCTCTATTACATTCTTAGTTATAAAACCCATAATTATATTATAATATTTATACAAAACCAGGTGCTATGGCAATGCTACTGCATGACATAATAATAGGTGATGCTGGGTGTTTGTACACATAAATGGCAGGATATGGGATAAAAACACATTTATTCCAAATATTTCAACTGTAGATTAAGAAGCTCAATATATTTATCACCAAAAAAATATGACTGCTTTCATTAACTTGTCCCCATTTGGGAATTTACAGTAGCATAGAGATAATGTTATTGATTGTTTTTCAACCACTGCCAAATTAAAACAGCTTTGTTGCTTGTAATCACATGATAAATGTTTATGTTAAAAGATCATTATTGGATAGTGATGTAAAGAGGTTTCAACATCACAGTGGTTTCATAAAATTGCATGAGTGGTTTCTCAAAAGTTCCTTTGTTTGCAGAAGTTTGGTTTATTTCAGTGTTTATTTTTCACAGGGGTGGGATGTAGCCCAGTGGTAATGTGCTTGCCTGATGCATTGTGGGTCTGGGATCGATACAGTATGTGGGCCCATTGGGCTATTTCTTATTCCAGCCAGTACACCACGACTGGCATTTCAAAGGCTGTGGTATGTGCTATCCTGTTTGTGGGATGGTGCATATAAAAGTTCTCTTGCTACTAATGGAAAAATGTAGTCTCTAAGACGATATGTCAATATTATCAAATGTTTGACATCCGATGACAGATGATTACCAATTGAGTTCTAGCAGTGTCGTTAAACAAAACAAACTTTAACTTTTAACGTTTATTTTCCACAGTTGTATATTTTGTTATTTCCAGTGGTCTATACGATATTCAGCCTAAAGCGTTTGTCAACAAGACGATTGTATCAGGTCCTAAGATCAAGGTGAATGTGCAGCCCGACCCAAACAACCCTCAAGAGCTGATTGTCGACTACAGCAAGAATGCATCCTTCATCGCAGGAGAAAAACTCACAGGTATTTACCTCATAGTTTCACCTGGGCGGGGTGTAGCCCAGTGGTAAAGCGTTCGCTTGATGCGCGGTCGGTCTAGGATCGATCCCCGTCAGTGGACCCATTGGGCTATTTCTCATTCCAGCCAATACTCCACAATTGGTGTAACAAAGGCTGTGGTATATACTATCCTGTCTGTTAGATGGTGCATATAAAAGATCCCTTGCTGCTAATTAAAAAGAGTAGCCCATGAAGTGGCGACAGTGGGTTTCCTCCCTCAATATCTGTGTTGTTCTTAACCATATATCCGACGCCATATAACCGTAAATAAAATGTGTGGAGTGCGTCGTTAAATAAAATATTTCCTTTCTTCTGCTTTGACTAAGAGTAGGATCTAGCTCAGTCAGTAGAGCTCTCGCCTGAGGTGTTTTAATCATAGGATAGAACTTTCCCAATGAACCCATTCTCTGATTGTTTTGTTTCCTTCTCAACCAGTGTCCCAGGACTTGTATGTCAATGGTATGTGCTGTCCTAACTGTGGGAAAGCATATATAAAAGATCCCTTGCTGCTAATGGAGAAATGTAAGAACTTCCCTCTAAGACTGTATTTCACAGTCATGAAGTTTTAGATATCTAGTAGTCGATGTGGTCAGTGGTGTCGTTAAACAAAACAGACTTTAACACTGACAATTTTCTAAAACTTTCCTAACATTGTAAGACTTAGTAAAGTATCACAGCTATGGAATTCCATCCTAGTGACTCAAATAGACAAGACAAGACAAGACAAGACATTTATTCAGTTATTGAGACCACATGACCAAAATAACTACTTTGAAAACAAACGAGTCGTGCGCTACTTGTGTTCAACACGTATTCAATTTAAACTGGTAGATTTGTCTTTAGAAACAAGACTATTCCTTTAATACACTTCCAGAGAACATTTTGTTCAGTATTGCGTCACAATTCACAATTTTAAAACATAAAACAGTAATGCTAATCAATTTTCATTTGAATAGAAATATCGCTAAAATGTTCCTCGACTTCATATTTTGGTCCATAATCAATAAATTGAGTCACATAAAACAAGTCTGAAAGTCATCAAAACAGATGACATGTTGACAAAGAGAACTGTATTTATAAATAATTTGCTTTGTTTAGAGTTTACTGTGAAGATAATTTCTGAAGACGGGAATGTCATGACTACGGCCAATTCCTCACATCTTTCTCTAAAACTGTGGAAGACGGACTTAGGCACCAAGGACAGTGTACCACCGTCAAAGGTTAGAGCAAAATTAATTTATGAATATTTAACAATGATTTATCCCAAAACATTTTGGCCGGATCCTTTGATTGATGAGATTGGGAAAAATAGCATGATTGGTCCTAGGGTTCTAGCGTAAAGTTTGCACAGTGTTCTAAACTGATGAGAAAAAAAATCGAAAAAATTAAGAATATATGCGGAATATCGGCCAAAACCATTCCATAAATTTTTCTTAAATTTTGGATAGAGACTTTTTAACAGGGATTTATCCAAAAACATTTTGGCAGGATCCTTTGGTAGATGAGATTGGGAAAAGTAGCATGATTGATCCTAGTGTTAGGGTTGCACAGTGGTCTAAAATGACGAGAAAAAAACGAAAACATTAAGAATAAATGCAAAATGTTGGCCAAACCATTTTAAAAGTTTTAGATAGAGACTTTTTAACAGGGATTTATCCAAAGACATTTTGGCAAGATCCTTTCATTGATGAGATTGTGAAAAGTAGCACGATTGATCCTAGTGTTAGGGTTGCACAGTGTTCTAAAATGATGAAAAAAACCCCCAAAACATTAAGAATATATGCAAAATATTGGCCAAAACCATTTCATAAGTTTTGAACAATGACTCCATTTTCATCTTTTGACTGTCCGTAAGATTTGGTTTCCATGATACTGGAGTCTTGAATATTGAGTTTTTTCTGTACAAACGTTGTCTTTGTTTTCTCTAGGCTGTCACACTGAAACCCGACACTCCAAATAAAGTTGAGAAGGGAATCTTTCATTTTAGGTGAGTGTATGTTTAAGTGAGGAATTGCAAATAATACAGGTTTATTTCGCTGACCATAAAGACCTAGTGTGTCATGAAATAAACAAACAACAACAAGTGGTATGTGATTAAAAATGTCTTCTTTTTTTCTTTTGTATATCTTCAGGAATGATGTAGGTAGAATGTATTACCCCACGATATCTTACTCTTAGTGTATATGTGTTTGTGGTATTGTGTGGTGTGGTGTGTGGTGTGGTGTGGTGTGGTGTGGTGTGGTGTGGTGTGGTGTGGTGTGGTGTGGTGTGTGATGTGGTGTGTGATGTGGTATGGTGTGTGTGATTGTGTGCATGTTTGTATTTTTGACATTAAAGTATTAGTTTATGAACATAGTATTCTTAATTTATACTAGTACTGATATAATTATAATTCAGAGATAAATAAAAAAGTTATTAAGATTTCCTCAGTGTGTGTGTGTGTGTGTGTGTGTGTGTGTGTGTGTTTTTAAATCTGGCTGTCTGTCCATGATGTGTATGTGTGTGTGTATGCGTATGTTCAAACACCTTCTAAGATTTAAAAATGTTTTAAGATGTGTTGACTATTCCTTAATTTTAATTTCTTTACAGAGGTCATAAATTACCCGAGTTAGCTGGAGCGTACAACTTAATATTTGTCTACTTTGATAGGAAACACGAGCTGTATAGCACCCTGGTGAGTTCATTGAATACTGTCAGTCGTCATGGTAATGCATGCCTCAAATGTTACCATGGTTACCATGTTTGTATTGGTACAATAATTAGGTGATTCAGAATACTAGTTTTTGAATATTGTTGCTTTTTGTACTCTAAACAAAGTTAAAAGTACATTGATTTCTTGATCATAAATTTGCAGATGAACGTAAGTGAAATAACAGACAATCCTTATAATTAAATTTGAAACATACTTAATAATAATAACGTTAAACGTTCAAATTTCTTTTTGAATTATGTTTTAGTTCTAAACAATAAGGCTCAATAAGACAAACTGTCAGTATAAAATGACGTCATCAGCCATGATGTTCCCTGACAACGTAATTTTTACGTTCATCGAAAAATTAACAAACTCCTGTTGCTACCAATGGAATGATGTTATTTTGTAATTAATGTAATGGAAATTTAATTATTCTGCTATTGGCTGTCAAACATTGGATAATTCTGACATATAGTCTTAGAAAAAAACCTGCAGCATTTTTCCATTAGGTGCAAGAGATCTTTTATATGCACTTTCCCAAAGGACAGGACAGCATATACCAGTCATGGGGAAGTGGTTGGGATGGGATATAGTGTCCACTTAGTTGGTTTGATCCTATGATGCAAGTACCTCAGTACTATTTTACAACCAATAGCTGATGATGAATAAATTAATGTGTTCTAGGGGTGTCGTTAAACAAAACAAAACTTTGACTTTAATTTTTTAACTCACCCAATAGCCGATCTCTGTTTTTGTCCAGCCAGTGCTCCATAACTAGTGTAAAAAAGGCCGTGGTATGTACTATCCTGTCTGTGGGATGGTGCATATAAAAGATCCCTTGCTGCTAATCGAAAAGAGTAGCCCATGAAGTGGCGACAGTGGGTTTCCTCTCTCAATATCTGTGTGGTCTGACACCATATAACCGTAAATAAAATGTGTTGAGTGCATTGTTAAGTAAAACATTTCTTTCTTTCTATTTCCTCTTGCGAATTGCTCTACTGACTGAGCTAGATCCCACCCAATCTATTAAACTGTAATTTATTCTGGTTAACACATTTGTATGCTTTGCGTTCAATTTTCACAATTTTCAGATCACCATAACTGTACATCCTGGTCCCCCCGTTGAGATCTCCCCCGACCAGTCCCCGGGCACCCCCACCGTCTCGAACACTCGGAACGCTGCATCGCGCTGTCTGATCCGGTATCTGAAGGTCTTGTTGCGAGACCAGTACAAGAACCTGGTGAGCGAGGGATACAGCGGGGAGGTGGAGCTCAAGATTGTCGGCCCCACCGGTATCACGGAGATTCCAGTCTTTGTCGGGGGGTCGAGATCTCTCACCATTCCACTGACAAACGGAGAGGCACTTCTACAGGTACGTGGCAAGTGTTGGTTAGATATATGACATTTGCAAGTGAGTGTCACACAGTGATTAGAGGTATGACATAATATTATAGTCCACGGGCCAGAGTCAAAATTGGTATCACCTGGGTGGGCCAGAGTCGAAATTGGTATCACCTGGATGGGCCAGAGTCGAAATTGGTATCACCTGGGTGGGCCAGAGTCGAAATTGGTATCACCTGGTTGGGCAAAGTAGCATGGTGTTTTTTTAATAGCCCTATGCCTGTAGTTAATAAATTAGTGTGATAGACGTTTTCTAAGGAGTAGCTTTTTGGTGGATTTTACCCCATAAACATAGTGAGGTGAGGACAAATTATGGATAACAAAATGTATCATAACTTTGCAATCTAATTAAAATTAGCTCCACTATTACATGTGGATCTAACACCAGCCAGTTGGAGCTCATGTCCACCAATCAAAACCTTACTTGCAGAATCCTGCCAGTGATTTAAAAATAATTTGAAAACATTCCAAATTATCCTGAGGGTATACGACATGTTTTGTGTGAATTACGAATGCCTTAAAACATGTTTTATTTTATAAAATAAATAATTTTTAATGTAAAATTGAAGACTGATAACCCACCCCGTACGTATTGGTATGGTTTGCTGTGCTGCGGCCACTAAAATAGACTCGCCCGATATTTTTAGAATTTGTATGCTCCCAAATAACGTTATAAAAGGCGAAGTGTGATTGGTCAATATTTAGATTATTATTTACAGACGAAATGTTACCTGGACATTTGGATTTTTAAAATCAACAAAATGTCATGACCCCTGGTGACTTAATTATTACACCAATTTCTATATGTTATATATCAGTTTGTAGAGGGGATTAACATAAACATTTGGAGTGCTAATTTCATTGGTAGCAAAGTTATCAATCTAATTAAAATTAGCTCCACTATTACATGTGGATCTAACAGCAGCCAGTTGTAGCTCATGTCCACCAATTAAAACCTTACTTGCAGAATCCTGCCAGTGATTTTAAAATAATTTGAAAATATTCCGAATTATCCTGAGGGTATACGATATGTTTCATGTGAATTTCGAATGCCTTATTTAGACCAGTAGAACTAATTTTAATCAGATTGCTAACAACACTGCGTAGTCCCCACACCTTGGCATTAATGGTACAACTGCTTCATGTTTAAGGGGCATATTTCATCTCAGCTGCCTAGAATGTGAATGATAGACACCCTGTGAATAATTAAAGGGGTCATTGTTAAATTGTTTAGAAAAAATGAGCCTTTACAACAAATGACAGAAAGTCATATTTACAAAATTAACATAAAAGTGTGAAAAACACATTACTTTGCAAAAGAGGCAGTTCAGCAAATGCTTACCCAGTTATGTTGAATCATGTGGATAATAAAAATCAGTATTATGTTTCATTTTATAACTTAATATATCTTTTTAGTCCCCAACCGGTCCACTCGGAGAGGACTATAGGTTTCATCTCTGTCCTTTTGTCTCTTAGTCCATCCATCCATCCGTCCGTCCCTCCATCTGTCTGTGTGTCTGTCCATCTGTCACACTTACAGTTTTCTGGATGTGCCTTGAAATATTGAGCTGAAATTATGTGTATTTAGAGAATACTCAACTCGCTACTCAGCAATACTGTTTATCTTGCACGAGTGAAGGACAATATCAATTCATGAATGCAAGATAAACGGTATTGCTGAGTAGCGAGTTGGGTATTCTGTTTATTATCCATGTTCAATATTTATCATTTTATGGAAGATTTTCAAACGATACTGTTGTTGAAAGGTGGTTACAAGTGCCTCTTAACAATGCCAGCAGTAACTACTGAACACTATCTGAAGTGGTCAAACTAAGCCCACGGCTAAAAGCTGATTGGAAATGGCAGGTGTGTGGCACAGATAGCCACAAGAGACAAGCTCTATATGCTCTTGTTCGTCTCAGGGTGCAAGAGCATACAGAGGGTATAAAAATCCATGATCCCCTCGTGATGCTTCTACAACTTATAATATATATATTTTTAAAGCTTAACCTGACGTCAAACTAGTGGCATTTTTTCCTGTGTTAGTAGACTGGTTTGAAGTTTTCTACATTTTTTGTTTGTTTGATTTCAGAACTTGATGCTTCAGGAGAACACTCACGGTAAAGATGGCCTAGAGTACACACTGAGATGTCAGGTCACGTGCTCCGTCATTCCGAAAAACCGCGCAGTCGCTCCTCTCAATATCCCATTCCTCTTTTATAACGGTATGTACAATTCTACTTTAGTTATATTCAGGTCAACTTTGAAACCCAATGAATAGCCTCACCTGGATGAACTTTTCTTTTGAGCTGTATTTAAAAGATGTAAAACAAGCTTCCATTTCATATCATGTTTATGTTCCGAGGGACATATAATTTTCAATTGTCACAAGCTTTAGGGAGTGACATTGAAAATTATTTCACTGGGGATATACACATGATACGAAATCATAGCAAGTTTAATATCCTATTTATTACCCATAATCAATTTTAATTTATATCTCTGAATTTGTTTGACTGACATTTCAGTAAGGTTATATTGCACCAATCGTATGATGTCATCGTGTGACATCAAAGTGTTACGTCCAACTTGATGTTCTACTGGAAATTTAGCTCTGCTGTACATAACAAACAATAAGCCAAGAAAATTTGGTCTCTCATTGATAGTTTTATTTCATGTGAAACAACAATATGAAGAAACATTTAAATGGAATTATATTAAGCAATGGGCATGTGTGGTTAATATATAGCTGGAGATACGATAGTTTGAGTGGATAAATACTGGAAACAATGATAATGATACATCAAAGATACTCATAAAAAATGTGTTTTTATTCATGTATCTGGTATTTGTCATTTCAAACAATCACTCAACAAAACAAAAAAAAGCTAAGTTGTTTTCACTAAGTTTACTAAGTTTTTATCTCTCATTGATTAAACAAGTCAACATTTGTTTTGATTGTTACATGAGTAGAGGTTAGCCATGTTTGGTTAGCTGGTTGTAAGTTCCTCCATATCTTGAAGCACCCTATAAATATCATGGTGCGGTGAGCCAATAGAGTGTATTTAATTAGTGTTAACAACAACTCATGGACTTTACTTTCTCTTTCTTAAGTTATTTTGTCTTGTATGTAAATACTTTCTGTTGACATAAAACAATTCTTGCATTATACTAGATGCACATACGTTTAGTCATTTGACCTGTTTATCTGTTCTTTTACTTTTTGGTGTTATTGGTACAAATGTAATGTAGTAAGAAATTATTGTGTCAATATATTGGTCATATTTTCTACATTTATAATCATTTATAGTAACCGGCCTCGGTGGCATCGTGGTTAGCCATCGGTCTACAGGCTGGTAGGTACTGGGTTCGGATCCCAGTCGAGGCATGGGATTTTTAATCCAGATACCGACTCCAAACCCTGAGTGAGTGCTCCGCAAGGCTCGATGGGTAGATGTAAACCACTTGCACCGACCAGTGATCCATAACTGGTTTAACGAAGGCCATGGTTTGTGCTATCCTCTCTGTGGGAAGCGCAAATAAAAGATCCCTTGCTGCCTGTCGTAAAAAGAATAGCCTATGTGGCGACAGTGGGTTTCCTCTCCAAATCTGTGTGGTGCTTAACCATATGTCTGACGCCATATAACCGTAAATAAAATGTGTTGAGTGCGTCGTTAAACAAAACATTCCTTTCATTTATAGTAAACCAGGTCACGCCAGGGACCTAACATTTATACGATTTAAACATGATGTTGTCTTTTAAGGGTCATATTTTAGAATTTAGAAAATTCAGGGCTGTGAAACGTGGCCTGTTTTGACAGGATTCCGGTTTGTTCAGGGTCCGGTTTAAGCAGGTTTTACTGTACAGAGACATGTTTAATCCAGTTTTCTGTTTAAACTGGTATTATCACAGAGTCCTGTTCAGTGACAATAGCTTATTTGACCTCTGTCTAATCTGGCATTCTGTATATACCAACACATTTCATCAGTATCCCTTGAATCCATTATAAATGGAGTCCATTATATTCTCGAAGTATTTTTTAAAATTGTTTTTAAACACAAGCAGAATTTTGTTTTGGTTTGAAGGCCAACATGGCCTCTATTCATGTACTTTGCGAAAACAATTCATTCAGAAACCAGGATTTTTAAACACGTGGACGTAAATAAAAAAAGCATGATGGTTTGTCATTGGTGGGTTGTCTCCTTTGAATGTTACACCTGTTTGAAAGTCACTCCCAGACTGTGTAACAGCTGCTCCATGGACTTGCAGGCTTTGTATTTACATTTCGCCTTGGTCACCACGGCAACCTTCCTGAAACACAAATAGAAATATATTTTAAACCACATCTCCAAATGTATATTGAATGTAGAACTAAGAGGATAGTTTTACTGAAATATTTTATATTTTTTAAAAACTGTTTTTAACAATAGTACCTGTTATATGTATATGGATAGACTGGATCATTAGATACATGTAGCAGTAACTTAAAATGGATGAACTGTGGTCTGAAAATCAGGTGCTAGTTAAAAAGAAATTTCATTTGAAAGAGCTGGGCAAAAACCTTTTCATCTGTAAATAAACAACAAGAAAAATAAATCAGCTGGGCGGGACATAGCTCAGTTGTACAGCGCTCGCCTGTTGCATCGTCAGTCTAGGATTGATCCCCGTCGGTGGGCCCATTGGGCTATTTCTCATTCCAGCCAGTGCTCCACAACTGGTGTAACAAAGGCTGTGGTATGTACTATCCTGTCTGTGGGATGGTGCATATAAAAGATCCCTTGCAGCCAATTGGAAAGAGTAGCCCATGAAATGGCGACAGCAGGTTTCCTCTCTCAATATCTGTGTGGTCCTTAACCATATATCCGACGCCATATATATCTGTAAATAAAATGTGTTGAGTGCGTCGTTAAATAAAACATTTCTTTCCTTCGGCTGAAATTCCAGTGTTTTGACAGACATCTCGAGTTTTGTTAGTATTCAAGGGAGGAACAGTGATGTTGTAATTTAACAGATTTAGACTACTGTCATAAATCCTAATTAATTAAAAATAAAAGGATTTAGATGGGGAATCAACAGGGGTGGTAACTACACCTTTCCATGAGCATAGGAAATGAAGCAAATCTTTTAATTCGTGCAAAAAGTCATTGAGGCAAAATGAGCTGGCCTGAATAATTTTCACCATGTATTTTCATCATTCTACTCACAATATTAGTTGTAATTCATCTAAAAATGCCCCTGTCTGTGGGATGATGATATAAAAGATCCCTTGCTGCTAATTGAAAAGAGTAGCCCATGAAGTGGTAACAGCGGGTTTCTTTCTCAATATCTGTGTGGTCCTTAACCATATGTCTGACGTCATATAACCATAAATAAAATGTGTTGAGTGCGTCCTTAAAGGATTTGTGAACAGACCACAAAACGTTGTCATTTTGTTCTGCATTGCCATACTATAAGTCTAAAAACAATTTTTTTTTTTTTTTTAACTCTTAATTTAGTGTAAATAGCTTAAAACAACAAAATAATAAGGCAGTACCAAATCCTTCCCGACTTTTAATGAGCTGGTCTGTCACGTGGTCTGCTGACGTCAGAGACGCTACTGCCAGCCAGAGGAAGTGAGAAGCCAGTTCGTACGCGTGTGTTAGTTTCACTTTAATTTCCGCGATTATTTCTGAATGGCAAAACGGTGGGAAGAAAACTTTTACCTGGACATACAGCCGTACCAGTTCGAGCCTTTGGCCCACGAACGAGCTGTTGAGAGCGAAGATGAAAGTGATAGCGAGCACGAAACCAACGACATTATGGAAAACCGTGTTGGAAACATAAACTGGTAGAAATTATTATTATTATTTTTTTAATGACGTTCTTATTAACTACTTATTTCTACAAGGCCATGTATGTCATGTATATTTTGTTGCAGTAAATTATCGTATTTCTATAAAAAAAAGAAATGTACTGTTTTTCCACAATCTTGTAATGGGATGTCAGAAATTTTCGCTTAGAATGCATTTTGCGAAAATACAATGTATGGCGATATGTTTTACGGTACAGGATCGTGCTATTTGGACATGGGGATTTTATTTGTTTTATTTTAGGGGAGGGTTTTTAGCCAAAAAACAAGTACCCATATATATATATATATATATATATAATATAAATACGTTTGCTGGTTGTAAAACTATTTGGTGGAAGTCATTTGGCTAGGGCCTAATGAATGTTTTACCTCGGCATTGCGTCTTTTCTGAAAAGCGGACCTAGGGCGGCGAATCGGCATCTCTACCGAATTTTCAACAAACTCCCTGTTGGTAAATACAGTCGGGACAGCAGTGCCTTTTAACGAGATTCTTGCATTGCTGTATCCCATCTTAGCCATTTCAACCGGGTCCCGAGCGAAAGCATCCTTTTCGAAATGTGCCGAACACAACTGACTTGTACATTTTGGTGTCCATCCCTTCTCACCTCTCTGACACCGATGGATCCAAATGTTCCTTCTAGAATCACCTTCCGGCGGAAACCTAAAAAAGCTGATTCCTGATCCCTTTTTTGATTGGTTTTGACATCCCCATGCCACACAATAAACCATATTATAAAGGATAATTCCGTAATTTAACTCAGTGTTGTTCGAAGAAAGCACGCTTTTGTAATGGCAAACAATAGGCTACTGAATAGCGGTTCACGGTTGGACAGCGTCTCTGACGTCATCACGGAAATTGCCGATCTTTGCCGGTAAAATATGCATATTTCCCAACGATGTCAGAATTACGAATTGTACTGCTTTTAAGTAGTGAAATAATTTTTATATATTTTGTAAATTATTTTTTTAGTCATATTTGGCATCATATATTTACACAGTTACAATATTTAGACGCTGTTCACAAATCCTTTAAATAAAACATTTCTTTCTTTCATCTAAAAATGCAAACCTATATAGATGTTTGGTAGTAATACTGATGTGAATAAATTATCCAGATTCAGACATTTACGTTTAATTTGACAAAACTCGGCCGCCCCCCCCCTTCCCCTATAAAAGTTGGAACCTGTAAGCTGGAGCCTGTAAACATAATATGCCCATTCCATATTCCCCCGTTGTAATTACCCTGTGAAATTCCACGTGTTGAATGTCACAGTATTCTTAGCCATTTTGACCCCACTGGAGCACGGTACACAAGAGTTGTCTTCCCTGATGGAAATGAGCATCAGGTGTCCTCGCTTGGTCTCCACTGGCGACGGGATCGTGATCATCACCGAGGTGTTAAAACTGAGCTGCGACTCAAGTAATCGAAGAAAGATGATTGGTCCGATGGCAATCAGATTGTCCGTCTCCCGGTTCACTTCTCGCAGTTTGCTTAAAACGGCTGGTTGAACTTTCATTATCTGAAAAAAGAATTTGTTTAGTAATATACCAGACATATGTTAAAACATAGATGGCCTCATTTACAATGCTTGTTTTTGTCTTAAATGCGTGTAAATGCATACATTTACAATGCTTAGACACCTGCTTACAAGAAAAACAGGGTTCATAAAGTTGACCAATGTGTTAGTAACAGCATATTATACAGGTGCATATCATTTGACAAACCAGAGGTGGCCTCACAGTAATACAGTCAATTTCATTTCGAAAGTTAGAAATGAAAATCTGCTCATTTCAAGTTGTTTTTAGTGATGATACTATTATTCCCAAGTTATTTATGTGAAGATTATTTGTGGGATTGATTAATAGGTAATTATTTATAACAAATGTAGAAAGATGAAAATATGGTCCTTGTAACTTTGAGGTAGCACCTTTAAAAACCCAGCTATTGATATTTAGTTGTGTACTGTGTTATGAACTGTATGTTGTTTTTGTTTTTTCAATCCATGTGCATCTACAGTTATATACGAGACATGTGCTATATTTAGAGACTAACTGGTAACTGTCTTAAAGAGACAGACCCTAGTTTCAGCCCATGAAAATTAACACTAAGTGTAGTTCATGTACAAACCTATAACATATTTGGATAAAGTTACAATTGAGTGAAACATGAGTCTTTGACTTTGAAATGGTGAAATACCCTCTAAAAATAGACTAAAACTCGACTCCATAGCTGTTAGTTGTCAGATGCATGTGTGTTTTTAAAAATATGAGAAATGTATTATGTGAGCTTAAAAACACCAGGATGACCAATAAAATCTAAGTAAGTATGATTTCAGTTATTAAAAAATGGTTCTAATAGTCTTAACTATTTCATTGTAAAAGAAAGGGGTGCTTAAGAACACTTCAGCACATTTTAAACAAAGGCTGTTTAGTGTCCAACATGGTTATTTCTCAATGGGTCGACAAAAAAACTAAACGTGACTGCTGTTCTACAAGCCAAGGGATTTTGTTTATACATATTCCATTAGATAGGAAAGTATATACTGCAGTTAATGTTCCATCACTGGTCAGCATGGGGGAAATAAAATTTTATTCCCCACTGCAGTTCAGGCGAGTGCTTAGTTGAGTTAATGCTCATAATACCTGCCAGGGTTTCTGCCAGAGGGTAAAACGGGTAATATTTTGCAGATTTTTTTTTTTTTTTAAGTTAACCTTTTGAAAAAATGAATGACTCTTTATCATTACTGTATGATTTTCTTAACTCTAACCCTAAACTTAACCTATTTTCTTTCTTGGGGAGGCCCCCATACCCATTGACAGTTGTTGACTGTGGTTTCATTCAATTCCATAGTGCCGTCATACTCAAAAATTTCTTTCTGAGAGAAACACTGTTTGCAGTGCTGCATGTTAATTCAGTTTGATAGGACAGACATTGAACGATTGATGTTTGAGTTAGTCACATACTTGCAGTGTTGTTAACACAGTTTGGTGCATCTTCATAAATCAAGGCTAATATTCGTTCCTCGTATTCAGCCTTGATACATGTAGTCAAGATTACTGATATCCACTACTAGCGCCCTCTATTGGAAGAAAATTTGTAACACCGATTATGTCCCTTACACGATGACATCGCTGACCAATCACAGCATCGGTAACATGTGACAATCTTGAAATAAATATCAAAAATTAACCGCCAGACGCTGATGCTGCCATCTTTGTTTACAATAACAAGGGAATCTATAAGGAGCGTTGCGATTCGTTGCAATCAGATCTCATTGCATCCAATGAAATTTAAGCATTTTGTGGCACAATTTCTTGACGACATGTATCAAGGCTGAATACAAGAAACGAATATTAGCCTTGATTTATGAAGATGAGTTTGGTGGGATGGACACTGTGATGTTTGAGTTAATCACATACCTGCAGTGTTGCGTGTGTGACCATGGCGACACAGTTTGGTGGGACAGACACTGTGATGTTTGAGTTAATCACATACCTGCAGTGTTGTGTGTGCGACCATGGCAACACAGTTTGGTGGGACGGACACTGTAATGTTTGAGTTAATCACATACCTGCAGTCTTGTTAACACAGTTTGGTGGGACGGACACTGTGATGTTTGAGTTAATCACATACCTGCAGTGTTGTTAACACAGTTTGGTGGGATGGACACTGTGATGTTTGAGTTAATCACATACCTGCATGCAGTTTTGTTAGTTAATCACAGTTTGGTGGGGGACGGACACTGTGATGTTTGAGTTAATCACATACCTGCAGTGTTGTTAACACAGTTTGGTGGGACGGACACTGTGATGTTTGAGTTAATCACATACCTGCAGTGTTGTTAACACAGTTTGGTGGGACGGACACTGTGATGTTTGAGTTAATCACATACCTGCAGTGTTGTTAACACAGTTTGGTGGGACGGACACTGTGATGTTTGAGTTAATCACATACCTGCAGTGTTGTTAACACAGTTTGGTGGGACGGACACTGTGATGTTTGAGTTAATCACATACCTGCAGTGTTGTTAACACAGTTTGGTGGGACGGACACTGTGATGTTTGAGTTAATCACATACCTGCAGTTTTGTTAACACAGTTTGGTGGGACGGACACTGTGATGTTTGAGTTAATCACATACCTGCAGTGTTGTTAACACAGTTTGGTGGGACGGACACTGTGATGTTTGAGTTAATCACATACCTGCAGTGTTGTTAACACAGTTTGGTGGGACGGACACTGTGATGTTTGAGTTAATCACATACCTGCAGTGTTGTTAATACAGTTTGGTGTGACGGACACTGTGATGTTTGAGTTAATTACATACCTGTAGTTTTGTTAACACAGTTTGGTGGGATGGACACTGATGTTTGAGTTAATCACATACCTGCAGTGTTGCATGTGCGACCATGGCGACACAGTTTGGAGGTACAGACACTGTGATGTTTGAGTTGAAGGTGGACACGAATGACCCCCCTCGGTCCGTGATGGTGAACGTCTCAGGCTGACTGTACTCGATGCCGAACGATCCACTCCCGCCCTTCATCGTGCTGTCCGGGCTGAGGCGCCACACCCCGCCCACCGTCTTCTTTATCGTTCTCGTGCTGAACCTGTAACCATGGTGATGACACACATTTCAAAACAAAAAGCCCAAAACCTTCACTGGCTTCAGAACAATCTGCACAATTATAAGAATTCTAAAGGAGGAAGTAAGAATTGTAAAGGAGGAAATAAGAATTCTAAAGGAGGAGAAAGTAAGAATTCTAAAGGAGGAAGTAAGAATTCTAAAGGAGGAGGAAGTAAGAATTCTAAAGGAGGAAGTAAGAATTCTAAAGGAGGAGGAAGTAAGAATTCTAAAGGAGGAAGTGAGAATTCTAAAGGAAATTCTAAAGGAGGAAGTTCTAAAGGAGGAGGAAGTGAGAATTCTAAAGGAGGAGGAAGTGAGAATTCTAAAGGAGGAAGTAAGAATTCTAAAGGAGGAAGTAAGAATTCTAAAGGAGGAAGAAGTGAATTCTAAAGGAGGAAGTAAGAATTCTAAAGGAGGAGGAAGTAAGAATTCTAAAGGAGGAAGTGAGAATTCTAAAGGAGGAGGAAGTAAGAATTCTAAAGGAGGAAGTAAGAATTCTAAAGGAGGCAATAAAAGGTGAAAATCCATACAAAGAGAATTCCAACTGCAAATTATTGGAGTAGGGAGTTAAATGGGGTGAAACAAGGTACTGGAAGGAAGGAAGGAAGGAAATGTTTTCTTTAATGACACATTCAACACATTTTATTTACGGTTATATGGCATCAGACATATGGTTAAGGACCACACAAATATTGAGAGAGGAAACCCGCTGTCACCACTTCATGGGCTACTCTTTTCGATTAGCAGCAAGGGATTTTTTCGATTAGCAGCAAGGAATCTTTTATGTACACCATCCCACAAGGATAGTACATAAGTGAGAGCATTGGCTAAATGAGAAATAGGAAGTGGGTCCAACGGGGATGTAATAGACTGAGGCAAGTAAGAACACTATACCAGGAGGAACGTAAGAATTCCGCCCTGAAACAAGGTAGGTCTAATAATTAATTTTTCCATTTCAAGTCGCATATGATGGATTTCTGAACTTAAAGAATCGAGTACAGTGCATATTGGTATCCGAAGATGACGGCAAGAGTTACTGGAGGGACCAGTTATATTAATGTGCCTTTTAGTTGTGGTAGGAAGCCAGTATAGCATCTAAAGAGTTGATGGTGGCCATTTCCTCCTTGCCTCATCCTCCCTCCTATTCATCCAACACCTGCTTATACATAAACATTATGGGCTGAATTTACAAAGTCTGTTTTAATCTTACATATATGCAACAACATATACTCTTCAAAAAAAGAAACGCAAAAGGGTACAAATGGGTTATAACTCCGATTTTATGTTTCCTACCGGTTCATGCTTTGTGAATATAAGGTCATTGCATGTCCCAAACACATTCCCACGGTTACATTCGATAAAACGCAGCTACTGTACAATAAAGTTCCAAAATGTGAATATTCGCAAAAACGCAGCCACGTGCAAACCATGTCACCACTGCACGTGCGTTGTCTGCACGTGCAACATGAACACCGACAGTATAAAAGTGCAGGGTGTTCGCTTGCCTGGCCTCTGTATCTGGCCGACAGTTGACAATCCAGGACATGCCACGTCTCAGTGAACCGCAGAGAAACAATGCCATCGGCCGACTAGACGCAGGCGAATCCAGAACGGCCGTTGCCAGGGCATTCCATGTGTCCCCAAGCACCATCTCCAGACTGTGGGACCGTTACCAGCAACATGGATCAACACGTGACCTCCCTAGATCCGGTCGACCACGGGTCACTACCCCCGGGCAGGACCGCTACATCCGGGTACGCCACCTTCGGGAACGATTGACTACTGCCACCTCCACAGCCGCAACAATACCAGGTTTGCGCAGGATATCCGACCAGACCGTACGGAACCGCCTATGTGAGGTAGGAATTCGTGCCAGACGTCCAGTTCGAGGTGTCATCTTAACACCACAACACCGTCGACTCCGACTGCAGTGGTGCCAGATTCATCGACAATGGCCTCAACTGCGATGGAGACAGGTGTGGTTCAGTGACGAGTCCCGATTTCTGCTCCGACGTCATGATGGAAGATGTCGCGTGTATAGGCGTCGTGGTGAACGTTATGCGGCAAACTGCGTGCAGGAAGTGGACAGATTCGGCGGGGGTAGTGTCATGGTGTGGGCAGCCATCTCACACACTGGCAGAACTGACCTGGTCCACGTGCAGGGCAACCTGAATGCACAGGGCTACATTGACCAGATCCTCCGGCCACACATCGTTCCAGTTATGGCCAACGCCAACGCAGTGTTCCAACATGACAACGCCAGGCCTCACACAGCACGTCTCACAACGGCTTTCCTACAGAACAACAACATTAATGTCCTTCCTTGGCCATCGATATCACCGGATTTGAACCCAATTGAGCATCTATGGGACGAGTTGGACCGACGCCTCCGACAGCGACAACCACAGCCCCAGACCCTGCCCGAGCTGGCAGCAGCCTTGCAGGCCGAGTGGGCCACCATCCCCCGGGAAGTCATCCGTACTCTGGTTGCTTCAATGGGCAGGCGGTGCCAGGCAGTTGTCAACACACGCGGAGGCCACACCCGGTATTGACTCCAGATGACCTTGACCTTGGTGGTGTGTCCTATCACTTACTCACAATGGACTAGAGTGAATTGTGAACAATCCTGCAACATTTGGTAATTATCGGACTCACCATTCAATAATTAAATCAATTCTCCAAATGTTACGACAATGTGGTTTTGCGTTTCTTCTTTTGAAGAGTATATATTTACAATGCTTAAACAGCTGCATTTAAGAAAAACCGGCTTCATAAATTCATCCTTATTTTTTCAACTAGATTTTTTTTTATGCTTCTGCTTATGTGCCTATGTCTACATAAACATTATTTGTCCAACCTACCGTTTTCTTATGCTTCCATTGAGTACTAACACTGCTCCATTCTCTCTTCCCTACTTCCACTGCCTGTGTCTACATAAACATTATTTGTCCAGCCTACCGTTTTCTTATGCTTCCATTGAGTACTAACACTGCTCCATTCTCTCTTCCCTACTTCCACTGTCTGTGTCTACATAAACATTATTTGTCCAAAGTACCGTTTTCTTATGCTTCCATTGAGTACTAACACTGCTCCATTCTCTCTTCCCTACTTCCACTGCCTGTGTCTACATAAACATTATTTGTCCAAACTACCGTTTTCTTATGCTTCCATTGAGTACTAACACTGCTCCATTCTCTCTTCCCTACTTCCACTGCCTGTGTCTACATAACATTATTGGCCGAATTTACAAAGCCTACATGCATTTATGTTTTCACACGTGTAACTACATACATTTACAATGCTTAAACACCTGCATTTAAGACAACAGGCTTCGTAAAATTTGCCCTATATGTCCAACTTACCGTTTTCTTATGCTTCCGTTAAGAGTTAACACTGGGTGTAGCAGCTGCTTGCTGAGCAGGGACTCAAGCTGTGAACACACTCCAAGGAGGTTGTAATCGGTGATACGCTGTAGAGTTGTCCCCTTGACCACAGCATCATCATCAGCATCGGTCGGCAGTCTGTGGAGCTGGGACTCGCTTCTGTGAGACCGCAGAGACCCCCCACTAGAACCTCCCTCGGAGGAAAACTCGGCACAGATCTCTTTAGTCTGGTATTCTATGCCGGACAGACTTCTTCTCCTAGCTCTTCGGGCAACGTTTGGACTGGTGACGTTACTGCGAGCTTTGTGAGGCTTCTCTTGACCGTTTGGACTGGTGACGTTACTGCGAGCTTTGTGAGGCTTCTCTTGACCGTTTGCTGATTTTGTGCTGGTGATGGACTTCATGCTTCTGACGGTGCTGTTCCTAGATGGACGCATGGAGTTTGATTTCAGAAACGAAGACAGTCCATTTTTATTTTTTCGGAAAAGTCCAAAGGTCTTCTGCTCAAACATTTGTGGTGGGCTGGTGGGCTTGTTGGTGATGGTGTTCCCCTTGATGTTGAATGACTGAAGGTTCTCCAGCTTGTAAACCGACATTGGCAGCGACATCAGACAGTTGTTGGAGACGTCAAGATTCTGAAGCTTCTTTAGTTGGCCAATTTCTTCTGGTATGTCATGAATCCGGTTGTTTTCCAGTCGCAGAAACTTTAAGTGGGACAGTTCAAATATGCCACGGGGTAGAACATCCAGTCTGTTATTGGCAGCATTCAGACAGACGAGATTTTTCATCTTTTCGACGGAGAAACTCTGGATTTGATTCTTGGCTAAGTTGAGGTACTGGAGGTTATCGAATCTGTCGGGAAACGTCTCTAGAAGATTTCCTTGGAGATGCAGAACTCTGATGCACTGCAGTTTGGCCAGCTCTTGCGGGATAAAGGCTAAACGATTGCTGGCTAAGTTGAGGTATTTCAGGTGCCGCAGTTTGATGATGATTGTGTTGAGCGATGTGAACTTGTTCTCTCCAAGGTTCAGCTCGCGGAGGTGGGCGAGGTTTTCGAATCCGGGCGGGAGGTTGACGAGGCGATTCTGTGACAAGTTGAGTGTGTGCAGTGAGGAAAGCCGGCTGATGGGCACGGGGATCTGGTCAAAGAGGTTGTTTGAGAGGTTGAGGTAGAGCAGCTTGCGGAGGTTCTGGATGGAGAAGGGCAGGTACCACAGTTTGTTCTGGTGCAGGTCCAAGTGCCGCAGACTTGACAGTTGGCCGATCTCGTGAGGAATTTGTTCTATGTCGTTCTTACCAACCTGATGGAAGGAAGGAAATGTTTTATTTAATGACACACTCACACATTTTATTTACGGTTATATGGTGTCAGACACGTGGTTACGGATATAGAGAGGAAACCCGCTGTCGCCACTTCATGGGCTATTCTTTTCCATTAACAGCAAGGGATCTTTTATATGCACCATCCCACAGACAGGATAACACATACCACAGCCTTTGATATACCAGTCGTGCAACCTGATGGAGGAAATACAGTGAAACAGATGGTAGTCTTAAAGGGACAGAAAATTCACACTAAACTGGTTTGTTTGTTTGTGTTGGGCGGAAATTACAGTGTTTCTAGATTATGGGGGCCCTACTCCCATGGCTAGTGATATTCAATGTTGGGCAAGTAAATAACTACTATTGTCATGCCAGAAGGCTAGTGAATTATTTTTTGGTCAAATGTTGCAGTTAAGTCTATTTTGTAAATATAAACATCCTCACCTCACCCCAACCCCCCAATCTTAGTGTTTTTAAGCTCTGTCTCCCTCTTTAGGTGACATATCTGATTATTACTATTATTTAGTAAAATTGTATTAACTTAAAGTAAAGTAGGGCTAGAGAATTTTTAATTGTGGCTAGTAAATTTTTTAAATCACTGATCCCACGACTACTGAATTTTATACAAATTCTAGGAGCCATGATTTAGCCCAGTCGGTTGAGTGCTCGCTTGTGCTTGCATCGCAGGATCGAACCACCTCAGTGGATCCATTAAATAAAAATAAAAATCTCATCATCTCCAGTGCACCACAACTAGTCAAAGATTGTGGTATGTGCTTTCCTTTCTGTGGGAAAGTGCATATAAAAGATCCCTTGCTGCATTAAAAAACAAATGTAGCGGGTTTCCTCTGATGATGTGGCAGAATTACCAAATGTTTGAATGCAATAGCCAATGATTAATTAATCAATGGGCTCTAGTGGTGTCATTAAAAAAAACCCCACACTTTTTGTTTGTGTTAACCAAATGACCACATAAAGAATGTGTCAAATTATTTGCTGATAATAGCATTGCTCACTGATGGGTGTGTACTACCAAATCAAATCCCATAGACAACAATAGTAACATATGTGGCTAAAACTCCCACCGGCAACGTATCAATCGACATAAATGCCACGGATATAAATACTACCACCCCTCACACTTAAAGTGAATCAGAAAAAATTGGGGGTCAAGCTGCTTGTTTCTGAGACAATGGGTAGCGTCTATAACTACCCTAGTTCCGCACAAAATTCGAGTACTTTTTTTTTACAGGTACCCCATACATGTTTCAAGCACAAGGCTACTTGACACATTGGTACTAGATGAAATAAAATTGCATTTTTTTTTTTACCCAGATGGAACTATTATATTTAACAACCAACACACTCACATTTATAACCAATCACAGGACTTGTGGTGTTCACTTTTCTATCAAAAGTTGGGTGCACCTCGAACTTTGACCCAGCCGGAAGTTATTTGGTTTAGTACTACCTGATACTGAACGCTGAAAGTGCATATAAAAGATCCTTTGCTGCATTAGGAAAATGTAGCGGCTTTCCTTTGATGACTACGAGTCAGAATTACCAAATGTTTGACATGCATTAGCCAAGGATTAATTAATCAATGTGCTCCAGTGGTGTCGTTAAACAAAACAAACTCTTTTTGCTTATTGACACTGAACACTAGGTAGGTGTGGAGGACACGTAAGAAAGGGACACACAAATGACAAACTTACCTTTAACGAACGCAGCATCCTGAGTGACCCCACGCTCCTCGGTAACGAGGGCAGTCGGTTATGTGTTAGGTCGAGTTCAGTCATGTGCTTACAGTTGACAATCGTTTCTGGTAGCGACGTCAGCAGGTTTTTCTCGGCGATCAGGCGCCGCAGCCGGCGGAGATAGGAAATCATCGTCGGAAGAACGTCAATCTCATTGTCGGTCAGTTTCAAAACCTCGATACCTGTGAACTGGAAGACCTCCGGCGGCACGCTGGTCAGGTGACATTTACACAGGTCAAGTTCGACCTGACCTTTGGAGTTGTTAATGACCCGTAGGCGCACGCTGTTTGGCCGAGATTTGTTGTTTGTCTGTCCACGTAACATGGTGTCAGATTTGTAGTCTCCTGAAAGTGGAAATAATAGTGGACTGGAGACTTTCTGACAAGTTATTATTTTATTTCTTATTTCCACATTTCGTTTATGATTCCAGACAATGTAAATAAAAAAAATTGGAGTTTTTCGGTTGGAGAAAAATGTGGTCTGTCGTTCATTTTGTTAGCTTGGTTTCTCGTGGGTGAATTTGGTAGAAAGAATGTCTGAATACCAAAATATCTCCAAAAACAAATGAAATTATTGGATGTTAAATTTCTGCACCATCTGTGATGTTGTTATGTTATATTATGCAAAAACTTAAGAGACTTGATACATTCACATTCTCTCACTCTCTCTCACTCTCTCTCTTTCTCTCTCCCTCTCTCCCCTCTCTCTCTCTCTCTCTCTCTGTCTCTGTCTCTCTCTCTCTCTCTCTCTCTCTCTCTCTCTCTCTCACACACACACACACACATGCACACACACATGCACACACCACACACACACCACACACACACCACATAACACACACACACACACACACACACCACATAACACACACACACATACATGTATTAACTGAAATACAAACACTATTACAATACAAATTGACAATACTCAACTCCCTATTACTAATACTTTCCATGTCAAAAAAATAAAAATATGTGTATTGTTGGGTAGAAAAGTAAAAAAAACAAAAAACCGAAAAAACCAAAAACAACAATTAAACAAAAACCCCAAACAAAACAAAAAACCCCAACCTTACCTTAATTTGTAAAAAAACAAATGCCTATAAAATAAGTTTGCTTTGGTTCAATAATGGTGCTCATTCTTCGTGTCTTCTATTGGTAACCTCTTCTTCATCACCATGGCATCTGTTGCCATCGGATCTACTGTTTACAGTGACCTCTGGTGGTCATCATCATCTTGTGTTGTCAGTCAGTGAGTCTCACCATCAATAATGCATGTTTCTCTTGATTAAAACCAAAATCAATTATAGGGTGTACACTACCAAATCAAATCCCATAGACGACAATAGTAACATATACGGCTAAAACTCCTACCTGCAACGTATCAACCGACATAAACGCCACGGATATAAATACTACCACCCCTTGCGCTTAAAGTGAATCAGAAAAAAATGGGGGTCAAGCTGCTCGTTTCTGAGATAACGGGTAGCGTCTATGACTACCCTAGTTTCGCACAAAATTTGAGTACTTTTTTTTACAGGTACCCCATACATGTTTCAAGCACAAGGCTACTTGACACATTGGTACTAGATGAAATAAAATTGCACATTTATTTTACCCAGATGAAACTATTATTTTTTACAACCAACACACTCACATTTATAACCAATCACAGGACTTGTGGTGTTCACTTCTCTATCAAAAGTTCGGTGCACCTCGAACTTTGACCCAGCCGGAAGTTATTTGGTATCGTACTACCTATACTGATAACATACATTTTTCAAAAAGTGTCCAGCTATGTGTCTTTATGACAACCAGGATCTGGTGTATTCTGACATAAACTGACAACCTCACTGAAACTGTTGTTTCTACAGTGCAACCTAATATAATGTACCCCTCAAAAAGCATAATATTGCATATAGTTTTGTACAAATGCAATATGTCATATTAAACAACAAAATGTTTTAAAATAAAACTCCTGAAGATATTTACTTTCAGTTGGGTGTGTGTACTCAGGTATATATGTAGAGACAACAAAGATAGTCAGAGTACCTCTACCCCTTTAAAGAATTCCATTAAAACACATGCATTTGATTGACCCCTAGATTATGAAGACCTTAACAGGCACATCAAAGAAATATCAGTATTAAAAAAATACACTGTCTGAGGAAGGAAACACAAACATGACTGTACCTGTATGAAGTAATGACTTAATGTCCTGAACATTAGTGTTGGGGGGAAATCCTGTATGCTGGGTGTGGGTGTCTTCAAGTTACCAGGTGTAGGAATTTCAAATCCATCGGCCATGCTGATTTTCATAATGAACTATCAAAACCAATGGCAGCCACCAATATTCCTGACTATATTTTATTTATAGCCTACTGTAGTTGGAGGTTTTAATAGTTGTGATATCTGGAATAATCATGCAGCTTTAACACATTTATTTTTTATTAATTACTGAAAAAAACTATTTTTAAATGACAAAATTACCCGAACATCTATTTTCTTGCATTATTTTCTAATCCGGATGAATACAATATGTACATTAGATGTATTCCTACAATCTGTAATCCAGCATTTTATTTAGCTAGTAACATTAGGTAATACAGCTTTAACAATAAAATAAATTATCAACTTAATCCAAGGCAGATAATCAAATCTGAAAAAATTGGTTCTGAATCTAGTATAAACTCAAAATGCTTTTCATGAGAGCTAACTAAGTGATTATTAAGAAACAAAAATGATCTGGAGATCTAAGTATATGTTTAACAACCTTATTGTTATGTACAAATAAGAACAGAAGGCACAATAGTGACAACAAATTTAATTATGTTTTTGGTAAAGTTTTTCTTCAAATTTACTTTAAATTTTGCATAAAACTACAAATTTGTCTAAAATATAACTTAGCACCCTATAAATATGTCAAAATGACAATAAAAATCAACTTCTTTACAAATTTGAGTTTTCAGAATTTCATACATAAAAAATTAACAATGTTAATGGAAACTAAAGACATTAACCCACTATTGGCACATGCTATTTTTAATATAAAAATAAATTGCTATTAAAATCTTAGTTCAGGTTGCCTATATATAATACCATATTTAAGAGCAGTTGTATATGGCAAGTCAAATACCATGTAAAAAGAAATTATTGAAATCTTTACAGTATGAATTATAGGCCAAAACCAACTTTTCTTCAGTGCCAACTTTGATTCAAACTCCATTCAGAGCCATGTACAGAGATTATTGTCAAGGTCAAGGTCATTGTGAACTTGCATGATCGAGTGATGGCTAATTAATCAACCAGTATAGTTTAATTAAATAAAATGACAAAATCATAATATTTTTTATTATGCACTGAATATGTGCTATAGGGTGTACACTACCAAATCAAATCCCATAGACGACAATAGTAACATATACGGCTAAAACTCCTACCTGCAACGTATCAACCGACATAAACGCCACGGATATAAATACTACCACCCCTTGCGCTTAAAGTGAATCAGAAAAAAATGGGGGTCACGCTGCTCGTTTCTGAGATAACGGGTAGCGTCTATGACTACCCTAGTTTCGCACAAAATTTGAGTACTTTTTTTTACAGGTACCCCATACATGTTTCAAGCACAAGGCTACTTGACACATTGGTACTAGATGAAATAAAATTGCACATTTATTTTACCCAGATGAAAC
Organism: Gigantopelta aegis; assembly: GCF_016097555.1. Taxonomy (NCBI): domain Eukaryota; kingdom Metazoa; phylum Mollusca; class Gastropoda; order Neomphalida; family Peltospiridae; genus Gigantopelta; species Gigantopelta aegis. The sequence goes on along the minus strand of NC_054705.1, from coordinate 30,524,326 downwards.
TATTATTTTTTACAACCAACACACTCACATTTTTAACCAATCACAGGACTTGTGGTGTTCACTTCTCTATCAAAAGTTCGGTGCACCTCGAACTTTGACCCAGCCGGAAGTTATTTGGTATCGTACTACCAGCATTGTCTTACCTGTCTTACTGTTATGTGGGCTGTCTGTTCCCCCACACTTTACATCACAATGGATCAAACAGTCTCATTCACTTGGAGGGGTGGGACGTAGCCCAGTGGTAGAGCGCTTGCTTGATGTGCGATCGGTATGGGATCGATCCCCGTCGGTGGGCCCATGGGCTATTTCTCGCTCAAGCCAGTGCACCACGACTGGTATATCAAAGGCCTTGGTATGTGCTATCCTGTCTGTGGGATGGTGCATATAAAAGATCCCTTGCTGCTAATCGGAAAGAGTAGCCCATGAAATGGCGACATTGGTTTCCTCTCTTGATATCTGTGTGGTCCGTAACCATATGTCTGACATCATATAACTGTAGTTAAATGTGTTGAGTGCGTCGTTAAATAAATAATTTCCTTGCTTCCTTCCTTCCTTCCTTCCTTCCTTCCTTCCTTCCATTCACTTGGGTTCAGTCAGGGGCTCATTTGAACCTTATAGGGCGGGACGTAACCCAGAGATAAACCCCTCACCTACATTTGTAATGTGCGGTTGGTGTGGAATGGATTCCGATTGGTGGGCCCATTGGGCTATCTCTTTTAAAGGAGGCCGGGATGTAGCCCAGTGGTAGAGCGCTCATCTGATGCACGGTCGGTGTGGGATCGATTCCCCATTGGTGGGCCCATTGGGCTATTTCTTGTTCCAGCCAGTGCTCCACGACTGGTATATCAAAGGCTGTGGTATGTGCTATCCTGTCTGTGGGATGGTGCATATAAAAGATCCCTTGCTGCTAATTGGAAAGAGAAGGCCATGAAGTGGCGACAGTGGGTTTCCTCTCACAATATCTGTGTGGTCCTTAACCATATGTCTGATGCCATATAACCGTAAATAAAATGTGTTGAGTGCGTTGTTAAATAAATAATTTCCTTCCTTCCATCCTTCCATTCACTTGGGTTTAGTCAGGGGCTCATTTGAACGTTATAGGGCGGGACATAGCCCAGAGATAAACCCCTCACCTAAACGTGCGGTTGGTGTGGAATGGATTCCCATTGGTGGGCCCATTGGGCTATCTCTTTTAAAGGAGGCCGGGATGTAGCCCAGTGGTAGAGCGCTCATCTGATGCACGGTCGGTGTGGGATCGATTCCCCATTGGTGGGCCCATTGGGCTATTTCTTGTTCCAGCCAGTGCTCCACGACTGGTATATCAAAGGCTGTGGTATGTGCTATCCTGTCTGTGGGATGGTGCATATACAAGATCCCTTGCTGCTAATCGAAAAGTGTAGCCCATGAAGTGGTGACAGCGGGTTTCCTCTCACAATATCTGTGTGGTCCTTAACCATATGTCTGATGCCATATAACCGTAAATAAAATGTGTTGAGTGCGTCGTTAACTAAAACATTTCCTTCTTTCCTTTGCTCAGCTGATAGCCCTCATGTATGTTAGATTTGATCCTCTGCCGTTGAACATCGCAGACATTTTGAGCTATGTGCCTGGATCTGTGTGCTTGAACCTTAGGAGAATATGAGTGCCAATAGGACATGAACCCTAGTAGGATACTAGCACAAAAATAAATGATAAAACAATACTTTTAATTGTAAAAAACATTTGTTTGTTTTGTTTAATGACACCACTAGAGAACATTGATGAATTAATCATCAGCTATTGGATATCAAACATTTGGTAATTTTGACATATAGTCTTAGAGAGAAAACCTGCTACCTTTTTCCATTAATAACAAGCGATCTTTTATATGCACAATCTCACAGACAGGAGAGCACATACCATGGCCTTTGATATACCAGTTGTGGTGCACTGGCTGGAATGAGAAATAGCCCAATGAGATGCAGGATTCGAAACTCACCCAAAAATATGGTCGCCCAAAAAATAATAATGCTTGTTGGCAAATTATGGTAAGCAAACCACGAGCAAGATTTTAATGGAATACAAATATTATTATTACTATTTTTTTTTTATTATTTTTTTTTAATTGTCCCCAGCTCATTTTGACGATGCCAGGGTTGGGGTGCCCTGATTCATCGCCTCACAGAATATGAATTAAATTATACATGCAAAATACTGGTAGTATGCTGATTATAGTAATAGTAATACTTATACAAATAACATAGATGGTGATATATTTAATATTAATGCATATGTACATGTAGATAGTAGTATTATAAATGGCGAGTTAATAGAAATATATTTAAATAGCCTGGTTGATGTAATGGAGACATAAAATAAATATATAAGTTTAGAAAAAAAGAATGTTAAAAAGAAAAGTTATAGTAGGTAATTATAGTGATAAGTAATAATGTCAAAATTCACGTCAAGTGCTCGCTTGATAATTATTTCTATTATCTTCCATCAAATTAATTTCTTGACTGAAGAGTCGTTTCCATGGTTAGTTAGCAATGTAAAGTGGCCATTTCTAACGTTGTCTGCTTTATTTATAAATGCCTTAATGCTGTTTATAAGCGATGAATATTCTAAAAAGTGTGAATTTACGTTATATATTTTTTAATTTCTCAAATATAAAGAAATTTCCATCGTCATCAAGAAGATCGTTTATAAATATTATTCCCTTTTCTAAATAATTTTTATAACAGAATGGTTTTGTATTTATTGTTTTATTGCTGTTGTACCAAATATTTGAGCTTAAAATGTCTTCTATTTTTTCCAAAATTTGTTTTTGTTGAATTAACTCCCAACTGTATAAGACATCTTTCCAAAACATGTTTGTTAATTTCTTTCTTTTTATATTCAAATAATAATCTCCATTTATTACAAGGTCTCTATTGGATAAGTTAGTAGTAGATTCAAACAGTTTAATCCATTTTGGGTTACCTAAAAATAGTCTCCTAAGCCATGAAGCTTTTAAAGCCATCATGAAATTATATATATTTAACATTTGTAATCCACCATCTTTGAATTCTTGAGCTAATAAGACTCGTTTTATTTTATCGGGTTTATTTTGCCAAATGAATTTATGAAATAATCTATTCAAATTGTCAACTTCTTTTTTGGATGGGTTTGGTAGTGAAGTTAGTAAATATGTAATTTTAGGTATTATTAGTGTTTTTAATACGGTTAATCTTCCTAAGATAGTTAACTTCCTTATTGACCATAGTTTTATCAATAGTTTATTTTCATTAATTTTTGTGGGGTAATTCGCTTTAACAGTTAATTGTAAATTTACTGTAAACGTTATTCCAAGCATCTTAAATTCTGTTGTATGGAATACAAATATTAAGAGCGGCTCATAGGTTATAGCTCTAAAGAAGATGACTAATGACATTATTTAAAAAATATTTAAGTCGCCCAAACAGGACATTGGTTGCATTTGGCGACCTGGCCACAGACCGCTTCGAACCCTGGAGTTGACCAACAGAGATCGATCCTAGACCATCTCTTCTGCTATGGTTTTCTGAACAAAAGTTTCAGTGAAAATTTGCTGTTATGGAATGTGACAAAGTCTGTGTTTAAGTAATCTTTTATATCAGTAACTGTGTCACTAATTACACAGAGATCAATACTTTTACCTATGGGGGGCGGTATGTAGCCCAATGGTAAAGCGCTCGCCATCGATCCCTGTCGGTGTAACCATTGGGCTATTTCTTGTTCCAGCCAGTGCACCACGACTGATATATCAAAAGTCGTGCTATGTACTACCCTGTCTGTGGGATGGTGCATATAAAAGATCCCTTGCTGCTAAATGAAAAGAGTAGCCCATGAAGTGGCGACAGCGGGTTTCCTCTCTCAATATCTTTGTAGTCCTTAGCCATATGTCTGACCCCATATAACCATAAATAAAATGTGTTGAGTGCATTGTTAAATAAAACATTTCCTTGTATCAGTAATCGTGTTATTAATTACACGGATATCAATACTTTTACCTGAGGTTTACAATGTAGCATCAGAGCTATTTCATTTGCAATCAGTGAGCTATCAATAATGAATGTAGTTCACTTGGTATCAGGGGAGGCAATCAATATTAGGTTTGCAGAACTGCCCTGTCTGTTGAGGAATATACATGCTTTTTTTAAATTACTGACAATGCCATTGTTGGAGCAGCAAAACACCATCATCATAGTAGTATTGACCCTAAAACAGACACATAACTGATGGCAATGTATTGTTCTATAGTACATCCCACAGGGAATGCCTTTTTTCATACTATAGAATTTACTAGTAGTTATTTATTTCTGAGCCGATTGTTTTCTAAATTGCACACATAAATAGTATTTTTTGGTTATTTCCTTCTTACGACAACCAAAACTGAAATTATTTTACAAAAATATATTTTTTATGAGGATGGAGTAGACTATAGATTTTATTTATTACAGCACAAAATGTACTAGCTTAAAAAAGTTAATGTTTGGTTTAACGACACCACTAGAGCACATTGATTTATTAATAATCATTTATTGGATATCTAGCAGTTGGTGATTTTGACATATAGTCTTAGAGAGGAAACCCGCTACATTGTTGCATTAGTAGTAAAGGGTCTTTTGTATGCACCATCCCACTGACAGGATAGCACATACCATGGCCTGTGATATGCCACTAGCTGGAAGAAGATGTATGGACTTCTATCTCCAAATTCATTATTTATTTCATTTGTTCTTTCTTTCTTTACTTTGTTTATTTTTTCTTTAATTCTTTAAATTCTTAAAAATTGTTTTAATGAAGCAAAAAAAAAAACCCAAAACAAAAAAAAACCCAGTGTGGAAGGTACTGGGTTCAAATCTGACTACCACCCAGAGCGAGTTTTGATGGCTCAGAATGGAGGTGTAAGCCCACTACACTGACTTCTCGCTCACTAACCACTAACAAGAAGAAGTTTGTTTTGTTTAACAACACCACTAGAGCACATTAATTAATTTATCATCGGCTGTTGGATGTCAACCATTTGGTAATTCTCACACATAGTCTTAGAGAGGAACACTGCTACATTTTTTCTAATGCAGCAAGGGATCTTTTATATGTATATGTACTTTCCCACAAACAGGAAAGCACATACTAACTAACCATTTACTCTGTCCTGGACAGAAGGATGTACAAGAAAGCTGATGTGTATGCACCGGACATCAGGCATGAACCCACTGGATATAAACATGAAACTGAGGTTAAAATAAAATAGAAATAAATTATTACCCATATGGGTAAAGAGACGTGGGCAAGAAAAATTATCTTTCCCTAGGTAAAGACAAAAACTCATTTTTTCTCCTAGATATGTTCTGATGTCATAATCAGTACATCTCTATTGGCTTTGACATCACAACTGTTAGGCAACAGCAAACAACGGTATTAAGTGTAAGAATAATTTTCATGGTGGCAGTCATCATCAGCGATGTATATATATATATATATATATATATGTCACAGCTATAAAGGAAGGATATATTTTATTTAACGATGCACTCAACACATTTTATTTACGGTTATATGGCATCAAACATATGGTTAAGGACTACACAGATATGGAGGGAGGAAACCTGCTGTTGCCACTTCATGGACTACTTGTTTCGATTAGCAGCAAGGGATCTTTTATATGCACCATCCAATAGGCCTACCGATGGGGATCGATCCCAAACCGACCGCGCATCAAGCGAGTGCTTTACCACTGGGCAACGTCCTGTCCCTCACGGCTATGAAGCAACACTGTCTCTTGTTCTCAACTTGCAGACTTAAAAAAAATCTTCCATAGAATGATGATTGATAATGGGTAATAAATAGAATGCCCAACGAGCTATGAGGCAATACTGTTTTATATTGCCCTCCTGAACTGATGTTGTCCAACATCACTTCACTTATGCAAAATAAACGGTATTGCCGATTAGCAAGTTGAGTATTCTCTCAATAGAATGCCCAACGAGCTATGAGGCAATACCGTTTTATATTGCCCTCCTGAACTGATGTTGTCCAACATCACTTCACTTATGCAAGATAAACAGTATTGCCGATTAGCGAGTTGAGTATTCTCAAAGTGTTTTTAGTTGCTGATGTTTCCCGGTAGTTCTACTCAAGTCAAATGTACCAGTGACAGTGTTAACAGTCTTCAACATGATAGACCCATGGTATTGCTATTTCAAGCACATTTTATGCATTTCACTCTTTCTTTTGAAACTTCTTGATGGTAACATGGCTGGATGAAAAATTATGTCTATTTACATAGTTGTTCACTTCTAAATTTCAGATTTTGAAAAATAATACCAGATATGTTTTTGAAAATCTTTATTACCATACATTTGTTTACTTCTACCATTCCTATGTACATTTGGATATTTATAACCAATTTCAGATGCTAAAAAACAGTCCCAGATGTCAGCTCTGTCGAAAGAGCGTGACAACATCCAGAGTGCAATACGGGTTTACAGATCCATGTTCGAGACACAAGAACAGTTAATTAATGAACTAAGGAGTAAGTGGAAATGATCGTGCTTCTCTATCCCTTTTATGTGTTTGTTAATTTTTCTGTACATGTCAATGATTCTAAATATCCAAACATGGAAATAGTGACTCATTTGTAATATGGTTTTTGTTTTGTTTTTTAATTTCCTCTAATGAAAAGCTGCTAAGACTAAGGTAATGAATGTGAAAAGAATCATTAATAAGTTATCATTTCTCTGTTTTGACATGTTGCATTAATTTATAATATGGATGAAACGATTGATGGATGGAAGGATGGATGGATGGATGGATGGATGGATGGATGGATGGATGGATGGATGGATAAATGTTTGTTTTTGAGATTTAAAACCATGGATGGGCAGATCAAATGGATGGTTTTAGATGGAAGAATGGGTTGATGTGGTGAGTTTGTGTGGATGGATGAAGGGTAAATTTGTTAACTGATATTTTCATGAATAAATGGATCAATTTAATGGGTTAATTCAGATACATAGGTCCATAAATAGATGAATTGGATAATTTTTGTGTTACGGAATTGAATTTGCAATAATTATATCATGTTTGAGCAATGTTTTATCTTCAGTGGCAATGGTGGACGCCGGGAAAGCAGAACAGAAAATCCGAGCAGAACTGAGAAAACAGAATATTCCCGGATCACAACTTCAGCAGGTGGGTCGAACAAACAGCTTAAAACAACTACCAGCATTTTCCTCCCTTCAGTTATTTCCCCATCCCAGCTCTGTAATAAAGGGAAGTAACTATGCCTTATACCAGCCTCCATTGTAAGTATTTTTTTTTCTCAATAAAACAAGTTTGGTTTGACGTAATAAAAAAATTGAAAGCCATATTGAAAACAACAAATGTAAAATGTTGTGTTTTTTTTTTTTTTTTGTGGGGCTTGTATTTTTTCTTTTTTTTTAGCGGAGTTTATATATATGCACTTTGTAAAAACGTTGGTCAAGTTATAAATAAAAAAGCAATATATAGTCATAGTGTAAAATGTCATCTTTTCACTGGGTTATTTTATTATCTTTTATTCTTTTTCTTTTATTATATACTATGTACATGTATATACAAAATGGATATCCATGTAGTAAAGACAGATTAACAAAATAATTATTAAATATGGAGTTGAGTAGGATAAACTAGTCCAAGAAAATAAAATTTCAATGTCCATTGGCAGACAGCATTCTTCACTATGAGTTATTATTGCAGTGTTATTTACATCTTGAACAATGTTTTTTACACACTGCACATAAAAAAATACAACATTTGTCTTATTTCTAAAAGTTTTCCTTTCCTTTTACGTCAAACCAAATTGGAATTATTAACCAAAAACACTTAATTTTTTAATATATTTTTTTGGTTTGAGTTGAAAATCAATGTGACATTACTGAAAAAAGCTTCTAATTCTAATTCTAAAATGACGTGCACATTCAGAGCAAGCTGTTGTAGCACACGCCTGTCCTGGGCACAAGTACCGGCCTACAGTCGGTTCCTCAGTCCAGGACAGGAAAGGGTTGGGGAGGGTGAAGGAGGGACTGCCTGCACTGACAGTTACAAGGGAGCACCTGCAGTCTAACCATAGTTGGTAACAGGCGGAAAAAAAAAGGTTGCAATATAATTATGTTTTTATACTGTTTAGGTTGAGACAGTTGAGAAGTTAATCCAGGCACGAATGAAAGAAAGAGAACAGTTACTAAAAGTTCCACGGAGATGTTGTGGGCTGCAGTCCATGCCGAAAGGGCCAGAGGTGTTAGGGAAGGTAAGGTTAAATAATGGACATGTTAGGGAAGGTAAGGTTAAATAATGGACATGTTAGGGAAGGTAATGTTAAATAATGGACATGTTAGGGAAGGTAAGGTTAAATAATGGACATGTTAGGGAAGGTAAGGTTAAATAATGGACATGTTAGGGAAGGTAAGGTTAAATAATGGACATGTTAGGGAAGGTAAGGTTAAATAATGGACATGTTAGGGAAGGTAATGTTAAATAATGGACATGTTAGGGAAGGTAATGTTAAATAATGGACATGTTAGGGAAGGTAAGGTTAAATAAATAATGGACAGTTTAAGTGGGGCTAGCTCTGGGTGATCAGATAAGTTTGCCAAATCAACTATTAAACTTGACATATATGGCAAAAACCCAGTTATTTTGTAACAAAATATCAATTAGTTTGCCAAATAAAAATAAAAATTGCCAAATGTTATTAAAATTTGCATTTGGCAGATTTAGCGAGTGCCAGAACTAGCCATGTTAGGGAAGGTAATGTTAAGTAAAGGACATGTTGGGGAAGGCAGTGTTAAATAAATAAAGGACATTTGAGGGAAGGTAATGTTAAATAAATAAGGGACAGTTTAGGAAAGGTAATATTAATTAAATTGAGTACATTTTAAGGAGGGTAATGTTAAGTAAAGAACATGTTGGGGAAGATAGTGTTAAATAGCAGACATTTTAGGGAAGGTAATGTTAGATAAATAATGAACTGTTTAGGGAAGGTTAAATAAATAAAGGACATTTGAGGGAAGGTAATGTTAAATAGCAGACATTTTAGGGAAGGTAATGTTAGATTAATAATGGACTGTTAAGGGAAGGTTAAATAAATAAAGGACAATAATAAGGGGCAGTTTAGGGAAGGTAATGTTAAATAGCAGACAGTTTGGGGAATGTTAAATGATTAATGGACAGTTTAGGGAAAGTATTGTTAAATTCAATAATGGGTAGTTTAGGGAAGGTAATATTAAATAAACAACAGTTTAGGGAAGGTAATGTTAAATAAATAAAGGACATTTTAGGGAAAGTAATGTTAAATAAATAAAGGACATTTTAGGGAAAGCAATGTTAAGTAAAATACTTTTTAGGGAAAGCAATGTTAAAGGGACATACCCTAGTTTCAACCTGTGATAATTAACACTAAGTTTAATTAATCTACAAACCTGTAACACATTTAGATAAAGTTACAATTTAGTGAAACATGAGTCTGTGACTTTGAAATGGTGAAATACCCTCTTAAAATAGACTAAAACTCGACTCCATAACTGTTACTACTCGGACGCTCGTGCGTTTTTAAAAATATGAGAAATGCATTTTGTGATATTAAAAACACCAGGAAGACCAAAAACACTTCAAATGTATGGAAATTAATAATCTAAACCATAAAATCTAAGTAAAGTATGATTTCAGTTATCAAAACCAGATTTTGTTTTGTTAGTGTTTAAAAACTAGGGTATGTCCCTTTAAATAAAGGGCATTTTAGGGAAAGCAATGTTAAATAAATAAAGGGCTGTTTAGATACGGTAATATTAAATAGCAGACAGTTTAGGGAATGTTAAATAAATAAAGGGCTGTTTAGATACGGTAATATTAAATAGCAGACAGTTTAGGGAATGTTAAATAAATAAAGGGCTGTTTAGATACGGTAATATTAAATAGCAGACAGTTTAGGGAATGTTAAATAAATAAAGGGCTGTTTAGATACGGTAATATTAAATAGCAGACAGTTTAGGGAATGTTAAATAAATAAAGGGCTGTTTAGATACGGTAATATTAAATAGCAGACAGTTTAGGGAATGTTAAATAAATAAAGGGCTGTTTAGATACGGTAATATTAAATAGCAGACAGTTTAGGGAATGTTAAATAAATAATGGACAGCTAAGGGAAAGTATTATTAAATAAATATTGGTTGTTTTAGGGAAGGTAATGTGAAATAATTAAAGTAGTGGTTCTGATTAATAGAAACCATTATATCAATTAATGGAATACAATGTCCATTTGTCTGGCTATGGTATATGTAAATATGTAAATAATTTAATTGATTTTAAACTATTACATACATTGCAACAACAAAAAAAAGAACAAGGTGTTTCTAGTTGAAATTTCAAAACTGGAATCATAATCGAATAAGTTATGACTGAGAAATAACATGTAACCTAATAATCAGGGTCTGTGGTGTGTATTTGAAAGTTGGAGGGGGGGGGGGGGGCACTGTCAATTTAATGACCTGGGAGATGAAAATACATATACTTAAGGGCCAAAACCTGTTAGGAGGCTTTAGGGCATGCATCCCTGATCAAAAATTTAATTTTAGATGTTAAAATACAGCATTTTCATCCTTTTGAGCACAGTAAAATGGAAAAGTGGGGGAGTGTGGGGGGGGGGGGGGGTCATGGCCTCTGCAACCCAGTCTGTTCTGCAGCCCTTGCTAATCAGTTACCCTGACTATGGCCTACTAAGATTAACAGTGATATGCGTAACCTCTGAAAATATGATTTTAATGTGAACAGTAGTTCACTAGTGTTATAGGACAGACTGATAATAGCAACAGTGTTGGCAGTTGAACAACACTACAAATTTTTTCTTTCTTTTTTTTCAGATTGCCCATCTTGCTATGGTTGAAGATAACGACATTGCTAGAGTCTTGTCCTGGCACATGTCAGCTGATATGGACTGTGTCATCACCTTGACAACCAAACGGGTTTGTAGAAAACCAATGAATGTATACTTGTGTTAATGTTTCACTTTATGTATTGAAACGAAACTAAGTGAGAAGTTTGTTTAGCTAATATGTCTGTTCATGTATGTCATATAAGTTAATACTGAAAAATCTCTCCTTTTTAAGTTAGATTAAGGTATGAATTTATCATTTTCCCATCCCTTTTTTCATCAACTTTCACGTTTGCATGAATTTCAATAAAGTTTTCATGTCAGAATACATTCTGTGATAAACAAATCAGCTATGTGACTGCTATTTTTAGGAAGTACAGTCGCTTGGTAACTGACATGCAAAAAATCTGTGTAGGATGACCTGAAATGTTTGGAGTTATTCCCCCTTAAGCCAGAACACCACCTAGTTTTGCTGTTATACAAGAGACAGCATACCACATGTATAGTCAGTTTCTGCCAAAGGGTAAAACGGGTATGACGCCATACCCACATTTTTATTTTATTTTATTTTTTATTTTTAAGTTAACCTTTTAACAAAATTAATTAGTCTTATCATTACTGTATGATTTTCTTAACCCTAACCCTAAACTTAACCGATATTCTTTCTGGGGTAGGCCTCCCCATACCCCTGTTGATGATTGCATTCAATTCCACAGTGCCATACCCAAAAATGTATTTTTGGCAGAAACACTGATAGTTGTTATCATTTAGTAATAAAAGTTACTAATAGAGAGGTCAAACTGCTTTTAATCATCAGTGAAAGATTTCAGAAAGATTTCAGTATTTTATGTTATTTAATTAAGACCTTTTTCCTAAACTGGACATATACTCTTCAAAAAAAGAAACGCAAAAGGGTACAAATGGGTTATAACTCCGATTTTATGTTTCCTACCGGTTCATGCTTTGTGAATATAAGATCATTGCATGTCCCAAACACATTCCCACGGTTACATTCGATAAAACGCAGCTACTGTACAATAAAGTTCCAAAATGTGAATATTCGCAAAAACGCAGCCACGTGCAAACCATGTCACCACTGCACGTGCGTTGTCTGCACGTGCAACATGAACACCGACAGTATAAAAGTGCAGGGTGTTCGCTTGCCTGGCCTCTGTATCTGGCCGACATTTGACAATCCAGGACATGCCACGTCTCAGTGAACCGCAGAGAAACAATGCCATCGGCCGACTAGACGCAGGCGAATCCAGAACGGCCGTTGCCAGGGCATTCCATGTGTCCCCAAGCACCATCTCCAGACTGTGGGACCGTTACCAGCAACATGGATCAACACGTGACCTCCCTAGATCCGGTCGACCACGGGTCACTACCCCCGGCAGGATCGCTACATCCGGGTACGCCACCTTCGGGAACGATTGACTACTGCCACCTCCACAGCCGCAGCAATACCAGGTTTGCGCAGGATATCCGACCAGACCGTACGGAACCGCCTACGTGAGGTAGGAATTCGTGCCAGACGTCCAGTTCGAGGTGTCATCTTAACACCACAACACCGTCGACACCGACTGCAGTGGTGCCAGATTCATCGACAATGGCCTCAACTGCGATGGAGACAGGTGTGGTTCAGTGACGAGTCCCGATTTCTGCTCCGACGTCATGATGGAAGATGTCGCGTGTATAGGCGTCGTGGTGAACGTTATGCGGCAAATTGCGTGCAGGAAGAGGACAGATTCGGCGGGGGTAGTGTCATGGTGTGGGCAGCCATCTCACACACTGGCAGAACTGACCTGGTCCACGTGCGGGCAACCTGAATGCACAGGGCTACATTGACCAGATCCTCCGGCCACACATCGTTCCAGTTATGGCCAACGCCAACGCAGTGTTCCAACATGACAACGCCAGGCCTCACACAGCACGTCTCACAACGGCTTTCCTACAGAACAACAACATTAATGTCCTTCCTTGGCCATCGATATCACCGGATTTGAACCCAATTGAGCATCTATGGGACGAGTTGGACCGACGCCTCCGACAGTGACAACCACAGCCCCAGACCCTGCCCGAGCTGGCAGCAGCCTTGCAGGCCGAGTGGGCCACCATCCCCCGGGACGTCATCCGTACTCTGGTTGCTTCAATGGGCAGGCGGTGCCAGGCAGTTGTCAACACACGCGGAGGCCACACCCGGTATTGACTCCAGATGACCTTGACCTTGGTCCTATCACTTACTCACAATGGACTAGAGTGAATTGTGAACAATCCTGCAACATTTGGTAATTATCGGACTCACCATTCAATAATTAAATCAATTCTCCAAATGTTACGACAATGTGGTTTTGCGTTTCTTCTTTTGAAGAGTATATATTAAACTGCTACACAAAAAAAAAGTAAAGTTTGTTTTATTTAACGACACCACTAGAGCACATTGATTTTTTATATTATCATCGGCTATTGGACGTCAAACATATGGTCATTCTGACACTATTTTCCAATGGAAGCCCGCTGTTGCCACATAGGCTACTCTTTTATGACAGGCAGCAAGGGATCTTTTATTTGTGCTTCCCACAGGCAGGATAGAACAAACCATGGCCTTTGTTGAACCAGTTATGGATCACTGGTCGGTGCAAGTGGTTTACACCTACCCATTGAGCCTTGCGGAGCACTCACTCAGGGTTTAGAATTGGTATCTGGATTAAAAATCCCATGCCTCCACTGGGATCCAAAACCAGTACCTACCAGCCTGTAGACCGATGGCCTAACCACGACGCCACCGAGGCCGGTAAACTGCTACACAAAGATATGTCACTGGGAATGGTGATGTGGTCCCTTAAATAAGTTGAAAACAATTATTGATGTCCATGAACTTCCATGTATATGTCTCACTCCAGCCAGTGCACCACGACTGGTACATCAAAGGCTGTGGTATGTGCTATCCTGTCTACGGGATGGTGCATATAAAAGATCCCTTGCTGCTAATTTAAAAGAGTAGCCCATGAAGTGGCGACAGCGGGTTTCCTCACTCAATATCTATGTCGTCCGTAACCATATGTCCGACGCCATATAACTGTAAATAAAATGCGTTGAGTACGTCGTTAAATAAAATATTTCCTTCTTCCATGTATATGAACTCTGTGTTATCCTTTTGAACTATTAATATTTTATTTGATTCCAGGCAAAAGAAATCTACCACCAGACAAATGGAAAACAGCAAGTTTTACCTCTCGACTCGATTTACCGAAAAAATCTTCCAGACTGGTCCAAGTAAGTCAGGGCAGTTCTAGAAATTGTTACATGTTAACAGAGGGGTGTACAGTATGTTCCAATCCTCTCCACCCTAGAAATTATTACATGTTAACAGAGGGGGGTGCAATATTATTACATGTTAACAGAGGGGGGTGCAATATGTTCTATTCCTCTCCACCCTAGAAATTATTACATGTCAACAGAGGTGGGTGCAATATGTTCCGTTCCTCTCCACCCTAGAAATTATTACATGTCAACAGAGGGGGGTGCAATATGTTCCGTTCCTCTCCACCCTAGAAATTATTACATGTCAACAGAGGGGGGTGCAATATGTTCTGTTCCTCTCCACCCTAGAAATTATTACATGTCAACAGAGGGGGGTGCAATATGTTCTGTTCCTCTGCACCCTAGAAATTATTACATGTCAACAGAGGGGGGTGCAATATGTTCTGTTCCTCTCCACCCTAGAAATTATTACATGTCAACAGAGGGGGGTGCAATATGTTCTGTTCCTCTCCACCCTAGAAATTATTACATGTCAACAGAGGGGGGTGCAATATGTTCTGTTCCTCTCCACCCTAGAAATTATTACATGTCAACAGAGGGGGGTGCAATATGTTCTGTTCCTCTCCACCCTAGAAATTATTACATGTCAACAGAGGGAGGTGCAATATGTTCTGTTCCTCTCCACCCTAGAAATTATTACATGTCAACAGAGGGGGGTGCAATATGTTCTGTTCCTCTCCACCCTAGAAATTATTACATGTCAACAGAGGGGGGTGCAATATGTTCTGTTCCTCTCCACCCTAGAAATTATTACATGTCAACAGAGGGGTGTGCAATATGTTCTGTTCCTCTCCACCCTAGAAATTATTACATGTCAACAGAGGGGTGTGCAATATGTTCTGTTCCTCTCCACCCTAGAAATTATTACATGTCAACAGAGGGGGGTGCAATATGTTCTGTTCCTCTCCACCCTAGAAATTATTACATGTCAACAGAGGGGGGTGCAATATGTTCTGTTCCTCTCCACCCTAGAAATTATTACATGTCAACAGAGGGGGGTGCAATATGTTCTGTTCCTCTCCACCCTAGAAATTATTACATGTCAACAGAGGGGGTGCAATATGTTATGTTCCTCTCCACCCTAGAAATTATTACATGTCAACAGAGGGGGGTGCAATATGTTCTATTCCTCTCCACCCTAGAAATTATTACATGTCAACAGAGGGGGGTGCAATATGTTCTATTCCTCTCCACCCTAGAAATTATTACATGTTAACAGAGGGGGGTGCAATATGTTCTATTCCTCTCCACCCTAGAAATTATTACATGTTAACAGAGGGGGGTGCAATATGTTCTATTCCTCTCCACCTTAGAAATTATTACATGTTAACAGAGAGGGAGGTGCAATATGTTCTATTCCTCTCCACCTTAGAAATTATTACATGTTAACAGAGGGGGGTGCAATATGTTCTGTTCCTCTCCACCTTAGAAATTATTACATGTTAACAGAGGGGGGTGCAATATGTTCTGTTCCTCTCCACCCTAGAAATTATTACATGTTAACAGAGGGGGTGCAATATGTTCTATTCCTCTCCACCCTAGAAATTATTACATGTTAACAGAGGGGGGTGCAATATGTTCTATTCTTCTCCACCTTAGAAATTATTACATGTTAACAATGAGGGGTGCAATATGTTCTATTCCTCTGCACCTTAGAAATTATTACATGTTAACAGAGGGGGGTGCAATATGTTCTATTCCTCTGCACCTTAGAAATTATTACATGTTAACAGAGGGGGGTGCAATATGTTCTATTCCTCTCCACCTTAGAAATTATTACATGTTAACAGAGGGGGGTGCAATATGTTCTGTTCCTCTCCACCTTAGAAATTATTACATGTTAACAGAGGGGGGTGCAATATGTTCTGTTCCTCTCCACCCTAGAAATTATTACATGTTAACAGAGGGGGGTGCAATATGTTCTGTTCCTCTCCACCTTAGAAATTATTACATGTTAACAGAGGGGGGTGCAATATGTTCTGTTCCTCTCCACCTTAGAAATTATTACATGTTAACAGAGAGGGGGTGCAATATGTTCTATTCCTTTCCACCTTAGAAATTATTACATGTTAACAGAGGGGGGTGCAATATGTTCTATTCCTCTCCACCTTAGAAATTATTACATGTTAACAGAGGGGGTGCAATATGTTCTGTTCCTCTTCACCCTAGAAATTATTACATGTTAACAGAGGGGGGTGCAATATGTTCTATTCCTCTCCACCTTAGAAATTATTACATGTTAACAGAGAGGGGGTGCAATATGTTCTATTCCTCTCCACCTTAGAAATTATTACATGTTAACAGAGGGGGTGCAATATGGTCTATTCCTCTCCACCCTAGAAATTATTACATGTTAACGGGGGGGGGGGGGGGTGTGCAATATCTTCTATTCCTCTCCACCTTAGAAATTATTACATGTTAACGGGGGGGGGGGGGGGTGCAATATGTTCTATTCCTCTCCACCCTAGAAATTATTACATGTTAACAGAGGGGGGTGCAATATGTTCTGTTCCTCTCCACCCTAGAAATTATTACATGTTAACAGAGAGGGGTGCAATATGTTCTATTCCTCTCCACCTTAGAAATTATTACATGTTAACAGAGGGGGGTGCAATATGTTCTATTCCTCTCCACCTTAGAAATTATTACATGTTAACATAGGGGGGTGCAATATGTTCTATTCCTCTCCACCCTAGAAATTATTACATGTTAACAGAGAGGGGGTGCAATATGTTCTATTCCTCTCCACCCTAGAAATTATTACATGTTAACAGAGAGGGGGTGCAATATGTTCTATTCCTCTCCACCCTAGAAATTATTACATGTTAACAGAGGGGGGTGCAATATGTTCTATTCCTCTCCACCTTAGAAATTATTACATGTTAACAGAGGGGGGTGCAATATGTTCTATTCCTCTCCACCCTAGAAATTATTACATGTTAACAGAGGGGGGTGCAATATGTTCTATTCTTCTCCACCCTAGAAATTATTACATGTTAACAGAGGGGGGTGCAATATGTTCTATTCCTCTCCACCCTAGAAATTATTACATGTTAACAGAGGGGGGTGCAATATGTTCTATTCCTCTCCACCTTAGAAATTATTACATGTTAACAGAGGGGGGTGCAATATGTTCTATTCCTCTCCACCTTAGAAATTATTACATGTTAACAGAGGGAGGTGCAATATGTTCTATTCCTCTCCACCTTAGAAATTATTACATGTTAACAGAGGGAGGTGCAATATGGTCTATTCCTCTCCACCCTAGAAATTATTACATGTTAACAGAGGGAGGTGCAATATGGTCTATTCCTCTCCACCCTAGAAATTATTACATGTTAACGGGGGGGGGGGGGGGGGGGGGGTAGCAGCATTATCCTATAGCTTAATGTTTCACAAATTAAGGCCCTTTAAGGTGCAGACGCCAGTTTCAGCCCCTGAAAATTAACACTTAAGTTTAGTTAATCTTCAAACCTGCAAAACACATTTGGATAAGGTTATAACATAGAGAAGCTAAAGTCTGTTATGTTTTAATGGGAAAATACCATCTAAAAAATAAACTAAAGCTTGTCACGATAACCATTACTTCTCAGATGAACGTGTGTTTTTAGAGTTATGAAGAATTATTACAAAAAACGTGGATGGCCAGAACCACTTCAGGTGTAGTTTAAAATGATCAAAAACGGCTTAAAAACTAGCGTCTGTGACTTTAATTTGTGATATTTATACACACACATTACAGTAACTTTAATTGCAGATACCTATGGTTGTTCTCAAATTTTACACATCGCAAAAAAGCTGTAATAAAACATGCAAATTTATACGCATGTTTTTTTTCCTGGTTTATAGTAGTGGATTCAGATTGCATTATGATTGTCATACTAAATATTGCTCTGCATACATTGTTTATAAGTTTTAAATTCTACCTAAATTCTACCTGAATAAACCTATCTTGTTTGCAGACCTCTTCCACACGTTCGATTCCGCTCCAACTGGAGACCTGCAGGGAACCCAGTTTATGCCAGAAATCTGCTCATTTTCCCTCAGGATCAAAGTAATTGTAAAATAGGTAACACATTCTTTTCTGTTGTATTTTGCATTAAAGGGACATTCCTGAGTTTGCTGCAATTTTTAAGATGTTATTGACTAACAGAGACTTTTTAACGATTGTAATTACATTTCAAATATATTTTTCTGCATAAAATATTAGTGGCTGTATATTAAACGTGTTTCTGATCATTCTACTATTTGTACTAGGTTAAATTTCATACGTACGTACAAAATTATTTGAAGACAAAATCCAGTTTGGGTTTCTTACAAATATTAAAACGACCAGAAACACATTGAATATACAGACACTGATATTCTAAACAAGAAAATATGTTTAATATGTAAGTTTAATTGTAGAAATATTTTATTTTTTTGGAAACATTTTACAATGCAGCAAACTCGGGAATGTCCCTTTAATAGGTTGATATTATTACCCGAGTATATGTACTTTACAGAATCTATGAAACAAGTTAAAACAGGTAAAGCTGTGATATTATGGAGGTGAGATTTGGTTTCTGTTCTTATATCTAGTTAAGTTTCAAGGGCACAGTTTTGGGCACACACCTCAGCTATCTGGGCTGTCTGTCCAGGACAGTGGGTTAGTGGTAGTGGGAGAGAAGTTGGTGTAGTAGAAACTCTGTCTGGATTGGTCTGAACACAGTACCTGCTAGCCTTAAATCAAATGACTTCAGCTGGGTCAAAGTTGGAGGTGCATCCAACTTTTGATAGAGCAGTTAACACCACAAAACCTGTGATTGGTGATAAATGTGAGTGTGTTGATTGTATAAAAAAAATTAGTTTCATCTAGGCAAAGAATGTATGCAATTTTATTTCATCTAGTACCACTGTGTCAAGTAGCCTTCTGTTTGAAACATGTATGGGGTACCTGTAAAAAAAACCCAAAACCTCAAATGTTGTACAGAACTAGGATAGTCATAGACGCTACCTGTTATCTCTGAAATGAGCAGCTTGACCGTCCATTTTTTTCTGATTCACTTTAAGGGTGAGGGGTAGTAGTATTTATATCCGTGGTGTTTCTGTCGATTGATATGCAGCAGGTAGGAGTTTAACCACATATGTTACTATTGTCATCTATGTGATGTTATTTGGTGGTATACACCTTTAAGGCAGATCGTTTAACTATGTTGCCATCAAAATCATATTTTATAGTTTGAAATGTGAGATATGTTGATAAGAAAATGAAATTATTTGTGCAATTTTGCAAATTGCTTTGGTCTGTGTAATGTGCTTATTAAGTTCCACACTGAATGTGTTTATTTATTAATATGTTTATCTATTTGTATTTCAGTTTTTGGTATGTTGCTTGGTGATACGTTAATCTTAGATTCTCTGGATTATGCCAATATCTACAGACAAGAGGTAGGTCACATTTTTATTTAGCATCTGTGTGTTGTGACATATTTGTTTGCTATTGTATTACATTATCAATAGTTCGTTAAATACACATCAACCATTTGTAGCCTTTGAAATTTGGATATCTTGTGACATATTTTAGTACAAATATTAAGAAAAAAAAGTAAAGTTTGTTTTATTTAACGACGCCACTAGAGCACATTGATTTTTTATCTTATCATCGGCTATTGGACGTCAAACTGACACTGTTTTTTAGAGGAAACCCGCTGTTGCCACATAGGCTACTCTTTTACGACAGGCAACAAGGGATCTTTTATTTGTGCTTCCCACAGGCAGGATAGCACAAACCATGGCCTTTGTTGAACCAGTTATGGATCACTGGTCGGTGCAAGTGGTTTACACCTACCCACTGAGCCTTGTGGACCACTCACTCAGGGTTTGGAGTCTGTATCTGGATTAAAAAACCCATGCCTCGACTGGGATCCGAACCCAGTACCTACCAGCCTGTAGACCGATGGACTAACCACGATGCCACCGAGGCCGGTCAAATAATAGGAAATCAAACCACTGTTGACGAATGGCGGGAGACACAGAGGTGGAGGAACAGTGCCGTTGCCCTAAACACCAAAATATGTAAAGTAATAAGTTTGTTTTTGTGTTTTTGCACATTGATTAATTAATCACCGGCTATTAGATGTCAAACATTTGGTAATTCTGACTCGTAGTCACCAGAGGAAACCTGCTACATATTTCCTAATGCAGCAACGGATCTTTTATGTGCACTTTCCCACAGACAGGATAGCACATACCACAGCCTTTGGTATACCAGTCGAGGTGCACTGGCTGCAACGAGAAATAGCCCAAAGAGGTCACTGACGGGGATCGATCCTAGACTGACTGTGCACCATGCAGGTGCATTACCACTGGGCTACGTCCTACAGCTTTTGCTGTGGCAATTTGAAGGTCTGCTCTTGTCATAGAAATTAAACAGATTTTTCCTTTTAGCATTGTTTGTTATTTCTTTTACATTCATCAGAGTATGAACAAAAAAAATTACCTGCAAACTTTGTGAATCCCGAAATAACAGACAATCCTTATAATTAAATTATTCTTACTAATAATAAGATTAAAAGTTCATATTTTATTTTGAATTAAATTATTTTGGTTCATAAACAAAAGCGCTCAATAATAACAATAATATGTTCATTTAGAATTGAACAAACCACACACACTGCCCCACAATTCTGACTCGAGATGTAAAAAAAAAAATTTTTTAATTAATGTCTGTGTATAAATAACATACTTCACTGTGATGTGTTATTGTCTGTTTAGATTGTGAAACACACACACTGCCCGACGATCCTGACTCGAGATGTAATTTTTTTTAAAAATTAATGTCTGTGTATAAATAACATACTTCACTGTGATGTGTTATTGTCTGTTTAGATTGTGAAACACACACACTGCCCGACGATCCTGACTCGAGATGTAAAATATTTGGATTTTTTTGATTGACTCGAGATGTAATATTTTTTTTTTATTGATGTGTGTGTCTAAATAACATTCTTCACTGTGATGTGTTATTGTCTGTGTAGATTGTGAAACACACACACTGCCCGACGATCCTGACTCGAGATGGAGAGCGGATCCGAAGTAACGGAAAATTTGGTGGAGCAATGAATCGAGCTCTGCCCATTGAGAAACTACGAGGAGCTGTGTTTGGTGAGCCACTGCCAATGGCTTACCACGCCCTGTGTACACAGATAGGTATGTTTAGAAAAGAAATATTCCCTAGAAATTTGGCAAGGCATGGTATACCAAACACTTTTGGGGCATTTTCACCATTTTCGGTTTTTCATTAAAAATACACAAAAATTAATTGAAATAAACATTAATGTAATTTATGTGCTTGCTTTAATAAATGAATGGCAAAAGATATAAAAGGCATATTTTATTAATTAATAATAGCTTTTTGGGTGTTTTATAAATGCAATTTTAGAATTAATTAGTGAAAAAGACTTCTTTAATCTCAGGGCAGCATGGTGCTGATTAAGGCAAGATGGTGCTAGACTATTGAGGCATGGTGCTGCACCGTGCTAAAACAAACTAGGGAAAACACTAAAATAGTCAAACCTGATCAGTGACTTGCTATGCACTATGTACATAGATGGGGCCGGATCTTGCTCAGTGGGTAGAGTGCTCACCTGAGGTGCTTGCGTCGCAACCAACCTTTTAACTTTTATGTACCTAAACAGGTATGTAGAGCAGGTAAAGTGAAGCAAACAAACACTACTCAGTGCAAGTGTTTAACCTCTACCAATGGCTTACCACACACTCTCTAAGTATGTAGGTAATGGAGATGTATGAGGAGGTGTAGGTTCGTGAAAAATAATT
The DNA here is from genome assembly GCF_016097555.1 of Gigantopelta aegis. Classification (NCBI taxonomy): domain Eukaryota; kingdom Metazoa; phylum Mollusca; class Gastropoda; order Neomphalida; family Peltospiridae; genus Gigantopelta; species Gigantopelta aegis. The sequence continues at coordinate 30,502,272 of NC_054705.1, read as the reverse complement.
CACGAGCCCCGTATTGGCTAAAATGGCAAAGAATATTTACAAAATTAATAACCCAAAACCATAGGATCCTTTGGGACCTAGCTTGAACGATTTGGTTAGGAAATCCTTAGCAGTGGATGGCTGGCAGTAAGTGTGATGCATGTGCTAAACATGTAATATCTGATTTCTGATTTAGTTTCCGACAGTCTGCTGTGTTCCGCCAGCATACATTACTACCACTAGTATCAGGTTTATAAAGCTTAAATTACATGTTTATTTGATGATGGAGATTTTTGGCCTCATGGGCTAAAGCGTTGTACTTGTTTACAATGAATACGTTCTGTCAGTAATGAGTTCGAATCCCTAACCTGAATGCATAATAAGTTCAAATTGCATTGTTTCACAGGTGTAGATCCTTGATTCTTGAAAAATAATCTATACCTAGAACAAGTGTGACATCACAGGTGTGGATTAAATTAGATAAGTAACAAAGAAACACCATCCAAGTGTATAAACCACACTACAAACATGAGACAATTGTTTAGGTTTTCCCTATAATATGTAGCTAAACATCTCTGATTTTTTTTTTTTTTTTTATTTTTTATTTTTATTTAAACCGCCACAAACATTTAACACAGAGACGAAGGCATTTGTTGTATTTTTGGACATTACAAACATGGATGATGATGAGATGAATGGTGAAGCCGCAGTATTTCCATTTCGGTATGGGACTACTTGACAGGTCCGTGCTCCACGCTTGCTGTCAGTTGAGCTATCTCAGTATCACCCGAGCCCGGGGTACACAGAACCTGCAGTGCATGTCGGGTAATCATCCCCCATGTAAGGTCATACACTCGGGAGACACACCCATAATCGCACCTGTGACGTGAGTGAAACTCGGTGTATGTGGCCTTACACCTACCCATTGAGCCTAGCGGTGCACTCACTCTGGGTTTGAGCCGGTAACACATCTCTGATAGTTACATGTACATAAACAATAGGTATGACTTCAGCTGTTGAAAATGGCTCTAATAGTTAGGGTGGGGTGTAGCCCAGTGGTTAAGTGCTCGCTTGATGTGCGGTCGGTTTAGGATCAATCCCCGTCATTAGCCCCATTGGGCTATTTCTTGCTCTTCTCAGTGCACCACGACTGGTATGTACTGTCCTGTCTGTGGGATGATGCATATAAAAGATCCTTTGCTACTTGTGGAAAAATGTAATGGTTTCTAAGATTATAATGTATAAAAATTACCAAATGTTTGACATCCAACAGCCGATGATTAATAAATCAATGTGCTCCAGTGGTGTCGTTAAACAAAACAAATGTTAACAACTAATGAACAATACACCATAGTGTTTAAAAACTAGGGTCTGTCATGTTAAAGATGTTTTGTTTAACAACAACACTAGAGCACATTGATAAATTAACCATCGGCTATTGAGTGTCAGACAGTTGGTAATTCTGACTCGTAGTCATCAGAGGAAACCCGCAACATTTTCCCTAATGCAGCAAGAGATTTTTTTTATATGCTCTTTCCCACAGACAGGAAAGCACATACCACGGCCTTTGCCCAGTTGTGATGGTCATGTTAAAGAATACGGTTTTCTTCACAGACACCTTACAGAACTACAAGGCAGCACTGGTACAGCACCAGAAAGCTGAAGACGACCTTCAGGAGCAGCTGACCGTGAGGAAGGAACCGGAGATGGCTGCCAAATACAAAGAGTGTGACGAGGCCGAGAAACAACTCAAAGAAGTGGAACACAAACTGGGTACGTCTTTTAATGGGACCAGTCTGCTCAGAATACCGTACTCAAAGTCGAGGTATTCTGAGTTGTACAACTCAAAGAAGTGAACACAAACTGGGTACGTCTTTTAATGGGACTAGTCTACTCAGAATACCGTACTCAAAGTAGAGCTATTCTGATTTGTACAACTCAAAGAAGTGGAACACAAACAGGGTACGTCTTTTAATGGTACTAGTCTACTCAGAATACTGTACTCAAAGTAAAGCTATTCTGAGTTGTACAACTCAAAGAAGTGGAACACAAACTGGGTACGTCTTTTAATGGTACTAGTCTACTCAGAATACCGTACTCAAAGTAGAGCTATTCTGAGTTGTACAACTCAAAGAAGTGGAACACAAACTGGGTACGTCTTTTAATGGTACTAGTCTACTCAGAATACTGTACTCAAAGTAAAGGTATTCTGCATAGTACAACTCAAAGTAGAGGTATTCTGAGTAATACAAATCAAAATGTGGTATTCTGAGTAATATTACTGAAATGTAATAAATGAAGATTATTAACATGAGCTTGTGTGTTGTACTGATTTTAGGATGTTTGTATTCCCTAAGCGAGAGTAACACATAAATCCTGACCAGGGCTTCTAGATTATGGTAGCCCCACTCCCATGGCTAGTGATATTCAGTGTTGGGCTAGTAAATAACTACTATTGCTATGCCCAATGGCTAGTGAATTATTTTTGGTCAAATGTTGCAGTTAAGTCTTATTTTTTAAATATGAATATCCTGCCCCCACCTCACCTCCAAATATTAGTGTTTTTAAGCTCTATCTCCCTCTTTAGGTGAAATATCCGATTATTACTATTATTTAGTAAAAGTGTTTTAACTTAAAGTAAAGTAGGGCTAGTGAATTTTTAATCGTGGCTAATAAATTTAAAAATCACTGATCCCATGGCTAGTGGATTTTATAAAAACACTAGAAGCCCTGCTGACATAAGTGTTGTAAAATGAGTACGATACACACACAAGTGTAATAATTTCTTTATTATCCTTATTATTATTGTTATTGTTTTATGAATAACAAGGGCCATCTCAAAATATTTCAACCACAACTAGAAGGAGGAGACGAAATGACTTCACATTTCACATGCATAGTCTGAGCTAGGACTGGGGGAAGAAACAGCATGTTATGATGTCTCTTCCCAAAATTATGTCATTACTCTCGTTATTACACGTGTGCTTTGTATGATATTTGTTAACTTGGTATGTTGAACCATGTGGATAATAAAATATTCTATCCTCCAGGTGTTGGTTTGCAGTCTTGTGGTTCTCTCCCCAGTGTCATCCACTCTCAGTCTCTGAGTCCACCACCTCTCACTAAACGACCTCGGGTATCAGGGGGCAGAACTCCACCCGCAGCGCCACCACCTCCAGTTGCTGATCCTGACGACACTCCGACACGCGCCAGTAAACGCATCGCTTCCATGACAACAGTCATTACGGACGATGGGAGGAAGAAACTGAGGAAAACATGAACACAGAGTTTGGTAGATGGTGAAAATTGTATACAGGACGATTCACTTAGCTTTGATTGGTGGATTGTTTGTGTAAGAGAAATTATCATTGGTGGATTAAATGTGTAAGAGGATTTATGATTGGTCGATTTATGTAGCATGTGGATTTTGCTGAATACATAATGAAAGCAGAGACTAGGAACCAACAATGTGTCATGGATGGCACATATGCATATGTGACAAAAATAAAGTTCACACATGTCGAATGTTGTCTTAGAAATATTTAACCGACAGAAGTAAAAAAAAAAAAAAACTTGAAATTCTTCTAAATGTTTATTTTTACTGATGAGCATAAGAAAATGGATTACTGGTGTACATATACAGGTATTTTGATTGGCGAATGTTCAAGTAAAATATATAGTAGAAAATGGAAACGGTGAACAGTCTGCTGTAACGAGGTACAGTGTGTGGGGAGGGATTGTGTGTGTGTTTATGTGTGTGTTAATATGGATGACCGTCGGTCGAAGCACATGCATTGTCAACACAGCAGAGACATCTATCACATGACTAATATAGTCTGCTCTCATTATTATGTTAGGTTGTACTTGTAAGTAACAAATCACAATAATCTGGGCTAGCTCTGCGTAAGCAAAACCATTTGTCAAATTATCTTTAAATATGCAAAATCTACCGTTATTTTTCAACAAAATATCAATTAGTACATGAAATTTTATTGCCAAATCAAAATAAAATTTGCCAATTGTTCCTGAAATTCGCAATTGACGAATTTGGCGAGTGGTAGAGCTAGCCCTGATAATTTTATTGCCAGAGACGAGATACAGATAATATTTTAAAGCAAAGATTTGACAATAAATTGTTAATGTATAAAAAAAAGCTGATTATTAACTAACAGTTATGGCTGTAGCACTGGGCCCCGTTCCACGAAGTGATCTTAGCCCTAAGATAACCTTAAGTGCATAGCTACCTTATACACTAAGGTAATCTTAGTGCTAAGATCGCTTCGTGGAACGGGGCCCTGGTCATCCAAATTTTGTAATACAGCTCCAGGGCCCCGTTCCACAAAGTGATCTTAGCCCTAAGATCACCTTAAGTGCATAACTACCTTATACACTAAGGTGATCTTAGTGCTAAGATTGCTTCGTGGAACGGGCCCCTGTTAGATGGTTACAGTGTATAATAATGATGGGATTTTCAGACTCTATAGATGAGGGCAAAATTATGAACGATTTGAATACTGTTATCATTTTGTTTGTTTTAAACTATAATATTCTGCTGTATGACAACCACAGTAACCCGTTACAATTTGTAAATATTGTTAGACTGATCCAAATCTTCTGCCCTTAACTATAACGATGTTAATCTAGAGGGCAGTATGTTAAAGTATGTGGTATGTTCTGCTGTTCTGGTAAAATGAATATATACACTCTTGAGGTCAGTTAAACAAAAGCATGGTTTAAATAACAAGATGCCTGGAATATCTGCAGAATATTTTTCATGCATGGCAGTTTCTGAAGAAACAAAAAGCATTTATTTTATGCAGACATGTTTATTTAAGAGTAGCTTTTTATTTTTATTACATTAAAATATATTTTGCAGGTGAAATATAAATTATTTAATTTGATTTGGGGTAGTGTTTATGAAGACATTTGCCCCCATCACTGTTTTTCCCATTGGTGGGCCCATTGGGCTATTTCTCTTTCCAACCTGTACATCACAACTGGTATATCGAAGGCCATGGTACGTGCTATCCTGTCTGTGAGATGGTGCTTATAAAAGATCCCTTGCTACCAGTGAAAAAATGTAGTGCTTTTCTTCTCTAAGACTGTCAGAATTACCAAATGTTTAACATCCAGTAGCCATGGATTAATAAATCAATGTGCTCTAGTGGTGTCATTAAACAAAACAAACTTTAACTTTAACTGGTTTGTCGAAGAACCGATTTATGTAATGAAATTTGTTTTGAGGAAGTGTGAAATTCATGAACCCTGTGAGTAAATATTATTTTTCGTGAATCCACTTTTCAATGCATTCCCCAGCTTAATCTATTATTAATTAAATTTGTTATTCTAACTGCCAAATTAACTACTATAATTTTATGTTTTAATGAAAAAAAGATTGGTTAATATGGCAAGGAATATTTACAAAATTAATGATTCAAAACGACAGGGTCCTTTCAGATCTAACCTGAGCCCACATTTTCGAAGCAGTCTTAGCCTACGAAATCGTGAAACCATCGTAAACTATGATGTATCTATGGCGTGTGCTGTAGTGACATCACAACCTACGATTACGTAGCTTCGAAAATATAGGCCCTGAATCCTCAGCAGTGGATGGCTGGTTTTAAGGATGTGCTAAACATGTAATGTTTGATTTCCGATTTACTGTTGACAGTCTTCATTGTATGCAGTCCGAATACATTACTGCCACTACTATTAGCTTTTTAAGGCTTTTATTACATTTTCATTCAGTGATACAGATGTGTGACCTCATGGGCTAAAAGCATTGAATCTGTTTACAGTGTACAAGTTCAGTCAGTTGTGGGTTCGAATCCCTAACCTGAACTTGCAAAAACTTTGAAATTGCATTGTTAAAGCAGCATTCTCATTATGCAATTTGTCGTGAGAAATAGGATGTACTAATCGGTATGACTCTGACCTGACTTGTCATAGGACGTTCTAATCAGTATGACTCTGACCTGACTTGTTGTAGGATGTTCTAATCCGTATGACTCTTGACACGACTTGTCGTAGGACTTTCTAATCAGTACGACTCTGACATGACTTGTTGTAGGACGTTCTAATCGGTATGACTCTGACCTGACTTGTCATAGGACGTTCTAATCAGTATGACTCTGACCTGACTTGTTATAGGACGTTCTAATCGGTATGACTCTGACCTGACTTGTCATAGGATGTTCTAATTGGTACGACTCTGACCTGACTTGTCGTAGGACATTCTAATCGGTACGACTCTGACCTGACTTGTCGTAGGACATTCTAATCGGTACGACTCTGACCTGACTTGTCGTAGGACGTTCTAATCAGTATGGCTCTGACCTGACTTGTTGTAGGATGTTCTAATCCGTATGACTCTTGACACGACTTGTCGTAGGACTTTCTAATCAGTACGACTCTGACATGACTTGTTGTAGGACGTTCTAATCGGTATGACTCTGACCTGACTTGTCATAGGACGTTCTAATCAGTATGACTCTGACCTGACTTGTTATAGGACGTTCTAATCGGTATGACTCTGACCTGACTTGTCATAGGATGTTCTAATTGGTACGACTCTGACCTGACTTGTCGTAGGACATTCTAATCGGTACGACTCTGACCTGACTTGTCGTAGGACATTCTAATTGGTACGACTCTGACCTGACTTGTCGTAGGACATTCTAATCGGTACGACTCTGACCTGACTTGTCGTTCAGATAGTACAATTCAGTTGCATGTGACAAGTTGGTGTGACTACCGGTAATCGCATAATGAGAACGACCCCCATAACAGCAATTAATTCTTGAAAAATAATCTACTTAGACACAATAGTGTGATGTCACGCGTATGGATTTAAGTCTAACATCTACAGTTAGTTAATAAACATTGCAGTGTACCATCGTGCAACATTCCTTCCATATTACATAAATGTATGTATGAGTGGATTTCTCATTCAAACCCCCCCCCCCCCAAACTTCGACCCCACCTCTCATGACGTCACTCTGCACTTGAGTGTGTTAATATTGCGAGTTCATTAAACATGGCAGTGCTCATTCATTCAACTTATTTTTGTGTATAAAAAAAAAAGACCTCTAAAAATTGCATGAACAATTGTTTCATTAGCGCAAAATCCATTTTTCATTCATGCATTGCATTTAGGATATCATTTATATGCAGGTGCGTGTGCAGGAACATTAGCAGGGAAGGTCTGGACTTTGAAAAACTAAGTTTATAGGGAGGGTCAAATCTAGCTACCCTGGAAAATATATTGAGAAAAAAGAAAATTTGTTGGAGCAGGGAGAGGTTTTGACCCCCCTAAAAAAACTTTCCCCTGCACACACCTGATATGGTCGCGTCGGTTTACACAAAAACAAAATGGGTTACCTGAATTTGTTTTTCATAATCCATAAATAGTTTACGCCATTGTTTAATTCCCAGACGCTTGATACATGTATATCCAGTTATGGTTCATGCAGGCTGCCCCGTTCCACGAAGCAATCTTAGCCCTATGATCACCGTAAGTGCATGACTATCTGAAGCACCACCTAAGGTGATCATAGCACTAAGATCGCTTCGTGGAAATAGGGCCTGGCAGTGAATGGTCGGTTGTCAACAGTGCGTTAAAGAAAAGTTGGTGTAGTGACCATACATCTTCCCACCGAGGTGTTAACTTGCTTTAGATGAGAGCCGACATCGGGATATGAACCCAGTACCTACCAGCCTTAAGACTACTACTACATCACTGAAGCTGGAGTGTTAGTATTGTGACTTTGTTATCATCTTGTTAATAGTTAGCTAGTTTGATTGCTGGAACATTTCATCTGGTGTTGTTATTCATGTGAAATACCATTCATTACATTTTAGTGGTCATACAGAAGGTAGTTTTCCTAATGCTTGTAAATTTGCATTTCTCTGTTGTCATGATTGAAAGGATATAACATGATTTACGATTCATCAGTGTAATTCTATTCACCTTTTTGTATTTAATATTAGCTTGGTTTTATGTAGTTTGTTGTAATTGATAAAAATTTAAAAATTAAAAAAATTAAATTGTTTAAAACATGTCTTCATAGTTGCTCACTTTAAGCTTGACGATTTCTGTTGATGTCCGAGATTGTGGGATCAGTTTACCTCAGTGGGCTAGTTTAAAAGTGTTAAATCATAGTTATAACTGCCATATTTCAAAATTCTTACATTGTTTGACATTTTTTGTTTGTGAATTTACTAAAAATGTCAAAGCAATTATTGTTTTTATAATTACAAAAAACACAACTGATTTAGTTAAAAAATATGAATAAAGTCAGTTTCTAATGTCCTTTCTGTTATCCGTTTCATGTAATGACATACTATTTGACCTAATGACATAATTTTCGGAGGTTTATCGAAGAACAACATTCAGTTTTTTAGTTACAATGTATGTAATCCAATCAGAATAGAGTAAATGTATTTGTGATAAATTATTACAAATTAATTGATTTCAGAAATAATCTATGCATATGCATAAATAACTTGGGAATATTGAAAATGTAGTGTTTTTGTGCCATACAAACAGTTGTGTTTCCTTACCAATGTCCCATGACTGGTACATCAAAGACAGTAGTATGTGCTGTCCTGTCTGAGAAAGAATATAAAAGATCCCATGCTGCTTTATTGGTAGGAATAGCCTATGTGATGACAATGGATTTATTCTTTTTCTTGATGCACGGTGTCAGTCTGGGATCGATCCCTGTCGGTGGGCCCATTGGGCTATTTTTTGCTTCAGCCAGTGCACTACGACTGGTATATCAAAAGCCATGGTATGCGTAATCCTGTCTGTGCATATAAAAGATCCCTTGCTGCTAATCGAAAAGAGTAGCCCATGAAGTTGCAATAACGTGGTTCCTCTCTCAGTATCTGTGTGGTCCTTAACCATATAACCGTAAATAAAATGTGTTGAGTGCATCATTAAATAAAACATTTCCTTCCTTCCTTTTTCATGCAAATTGCTGTATTTTAACATCCCATGATCGATACTTTTATACAAAAAGAAGTTCCGTTTCTATTCACACATTTATTTTTCGTTTTCTGTTTATTAATATTCATGTCAATACAATCTCACTGCATAGTAATAAATATAGAAAATACATTGATGGTTAAGACACCTCTCTGCCTTGCTGACACAATAAGTGATAATCTAGGATAGTACAAAATGATTTAATGTATGGATTGTGGTATTTTAAAAATAAACATCAAAATAACATACCTGGATACCAGATGTCCCACTGGAAAACTAACCTCATCGAGAAGCAGGGCGAGACATATCCCAGTTGTAAAACAGTCACTTGATACGCAGTCGGTCCAAGATCAATCCCCGTCAGTGGGCCGGCTCATTAGACTATTTCTCGTACCATGACTGCTATATCAAAGGCAGTGGTATGTGTTATC